>NW_027195033.1:735000-775000 GCF_038502225.1 Cherax quadricarinatus
CTCCTTACGCCTTCCTCTTTGTATTGGACTGATGAAGCCACTGTGTGGCGAAACGTTTCCTGAATAAAGATTCCCATATGCTGCATAAGTGTCTCAATCTTCAACTTGTCGGTTTTTCAAACCATTCATCACGACCCTACGTTGGTTTACGTGCGGCCAGCAGTAACAGCCTGGTTGATCATGTCGTGATCCACCACCAGGCCTGGTCATGGACCGTCCGGCGGGGGCGCTGACCCCCAGAACAACCCTCCAGGTATAGTGAGTGTACCTATAGAGGGTTCCGGGGGTCAACGCCCCCGCGGCTCGGTCTGGGACCAGGTCTTGTAGTGGATCAGGGTCTGATCAACCAGGCTGTTACTGCTGGCCGCAGGTAAACTGAGGATTTACCTGCCATCCGTGTTCACTAGGTGTATATGGGTAACAGTGTCGTCCTGTAAGAGAAAGTTATCGTTTATCCTTGAAACATACTCACGGAAAGAGATGACTCTGACTCATGGATGAGTCTAAATGACGTGAGTCATCGTGGCTGAGTCTCCTCTTGCATGTCTATTGTCTGACATGGCTGGCTTGTGGCTAAGACTTTTGTAAGCTCGAGTAAAAGACTTGGTAAGACTGAAGTCTTGTTGTGGGAGAGGCAGTTACGATGTGGCTGGAGGGACGGTCTGGATCCCGGTCCAGGGGGGCGTTGACCCCCCGGAATCAACACCTGAAGGGTTAGCATGATTTGGGAGGCCTTTCAGTAGGGCTTTATCAGTGGTAATGTTCTCTGTACGGGGTGACATGGTGGCTATGAGATGAAAAGTTTGGTCTGCGAGGTTTGTGTTCTTTCTGGTCCGGTTGTGGTCCAGGACCATCCAAAATGTGCAGTTTGCTTGTTTGACTTGTGGATTGATTGTAACACACACACACACACACACACACACACACACACACACACACACAGCCAGGGGCTGAGTCTCTACCCCTGCAACCACAATTAGGTGAGTACACACACGTACGTTCGTGTGTGTGTGTGTGTGTGTGTGTGTGTGTGTGTGTGTGTGTGTGTGTGAGTGGGTGTGTGTGTGCGCGCATGTGTGTGTGTGTGTAGGATGGTGGTAGTGTAGCACAGTGTAGACTAGAGGCTGGTAGGATGGTGGTAGTGTAGCACAGTGTAGACTAGAGGCTGGTAGGATGGTGGTAGTGTAGCATAGTGTAGACTAGAGGCTGGTAGGATGGTGGTAGTGTAGCACAGTGTAGACTAGAGGCTGCTAGGGTGGTGGTAGTGTAGCACAGTGTAGACTAGAGGCTGGTAGGATGGTGGTAGTGTAGCACAGTGTAGACTAGAGGCTGGTAGGATGGTGGTAGTGTAGCACAGTGTAGACTAGAGGCTGGTAGGATGGTGGTAGTGTAGCACAGTGTAGACTAGAGTCTGCTAGGATGGTGGTAGTGTAGCACAGTGCAGACTAGAGGCTGCTAGGGTGGTGGTAGTGTAGCACAGTGTAGACTAGAGGCTGCTAGGATGGTGGTAGTGTAGCAGTGTAGACTAGAGGCTGGTAGGATGGTGGTAGTGTAGCACAGTGTAGACTAGAGGCTGCTAGGATGGTGGTAGTGTAGCAGTGTAGACTAGAGGCTGCTAGGATGGTGGTAGTGTAGCACAGTGTAGACTAGAGGCTGCTAGGATGGTGGTAGTGTAGCAGTGTAGACTAGAGGCTGGTAGGATGGTGGTAGTGTAGCACAGTGTAGACTAGAGGCTGCTAGGATGGTGGTAGTGTAGCACAGTGTAGATTAGAGGCTGCTAGGGTGGTGGTAGTGTAGCACAGTGTAGACTAGAGGCTGGTAGGATGGTGGTAGTGTAGCACAGTGTAGACTAGAGGCTGGTAGGATGGTGGTAGTGTAGCACAGTGTAGACTAGAGGCTGGTAGGATGGTGGTAGTGTAGCACAGTGTAGACTAGAGGCTGCTAGGATGGTGGTGGTGTAGCACAGTGTAGACTAGAGGCTGATAGGATGGTGGTAGTGTAGTACAGTGTAGACTAGAGGCTGGTAGGATGGTGGTAGTGTAGCACAGTGTAGACTAGAGGCTGGTAGGATGGTGGTAGTGTAGCACAGTGTAGACTAGAGGCTGGTAGGATGGTGGTAGTGTAGCACAGTGTAGACTAGAGGCTGCTAGGGTGGTGGTAGTGTAGCACAGTGTAGACTAGAGGCTGGTAGGATGGTGGTAGTGTAGCACAGTGTAGACTAGAGGCTGGTAGGATGGTGGTAATGTAGCACAGTGTAGACTAGAGTCTGCTAGGATGGTGGTAGTGTAGCACAGTGTAGACTAGAGGCTGGTAGGATGGTGGTAGTGTAGCACAGTGTAGACTAGAGGCTGGTAGGATGGTGGTAGTGTAGCACAGTGTAGACTAGAGGCTGGTAGGATGGTGGTAGTGTAGCACAGTGTAGACTAGAGTCTGCTAGGATGGTGGTGGTGTAGCACAGTGTAGACTAGAGGCTGGTAGGATGGTGGTAGTGTAGCACAGTGTAGACTAGAGTCTGCTAGGATGGTGGTAGTGTAGCACAGTGTAGACTAGAGTCTGCTATAATGGTGGTAGTGTAGCACAGTGTAGACTAGAGTCTGCTATAATGGTGGTAGTGTAGCACAGTGTAGACTAGAGGCTGGTAGGATGGTGGTAGTGTAGCACAGTGTAGACTAGAGTCTGCTAGGATGGTGGTAGTGTAGCACAGTGTAGACTAGAGGCTGGTAGGATGGTGGTAGTGTAGCACAGTGTAGACTAGAGTCTGCTAGGGTGGTGGTAGTGTAGCACAGTGTAGACTAGAGGCTGGTAGGATGGTGGTAGTGTAGCACAGTGTAGACTAGAGTCTGCTAGGGTGGTGGTAGTGTAGCACAGTGTAGACTAGAGGCTGGTATGGTGGTGGTAGTGTAGCACAGTGTAGACTAGAGGCTGGTAGGATGGTGGTAGTGTAGCACAGTGTAGACTAGAGGCTGGTAGGATGGTGGTAGTGTAGCACAGTGTAGACTAGAGTCTGCTAGGGTGGTGGTAGTGTAGCACAGTGTAGACTAGAGTCTGCTAGGGTGGTGGTAGTGTAGCACAGTGTAGACTAGAGGCTGGTAGGATGGTGGTAGTGTAGCACAGTGTAGACTAGAGGCTGGTAGGATGGTGGTAGTGTAGCACAGTGTAGACTAGAGTCTGCTAGGGTGGTGGTAGTGTAGCACAGTGTAGACTAGAGGCTGGTAGGGTGGTGGTAGTGTAGCACAGTGTAGACTAGAGGCTGGTAGGATGGTGGTAGTGTAGCACAGTGTAGACTAGAGTCTGCTAGGGTGGTGGTAGTGTAGCACAGTGTAGACTAGAGGCTGGTAGGGTGGTGGTAGTGTAGCACAGTGTAGACTAGAGTCTGCTAGGGTGGTGGTAGTGTAGCACAGTGTAGACTAGAGGCTGGTATGGTGGTGGTAGTGTAGCACAGTGTAGACTAGAGGCTGGTAGGATGGTGGTAGTGTAGCACAGTGTAGACTAGAGGCTGGTAGGATGGTGGTAGTGTAGCACAGTGTAGACTAGAGTCTGCTAGGGTGGTGGTAGTGTAGCACAGTGTAGACTAGAGTCTGCTAGGGTGGTGGTAGTGTAGCACAGTGTAGACTAGAGGCTGGTAGGATGGTGGTAGTGTAGCACAGTGTAGACTAGAGGCTGGTAGGATGGTGGTAGTGTAGCACAGTGTAGACTAGAGTCTGCTAGGGTGGTGGTAGTGTAGCACAGTGTAGACTAGAGGCTGGTAGGGTGGTGGTAGTGTAGCACAGTGTAGACTAGAGGCTGGTAGGATGGTGGTAGTGTAGCACAGTGTAACCTTGAAGGCCGAGAATTTGTGACCACATATTCAACTCCTGGGAGACCCAGATGGTGCAGGTGTTACTGCTGTTGTTGGTGCAGTTGTTGGTGCTGTTGTTGGTGGTGCAGTTGAAGGGAGAGAGAGAGAGAGAGGTGTGAGAGAGGGAGGGGAGAGAGATGAGTGTGAGAGAGGGAGAATGTAAGATACATCATCATCTCCCACTCACCTCACTAATTCTCCCCACTTGGTTACCTCCCCGCCAAGGTCTTACACAGTTGTCTTCCCTCTCCCCAGACTCCCCATAATGCGGCCACAATATCAAAGAAATCATTACAAAATTTAAAGTACCTTTGGAGCCATTTTTTTGTACCATTGGGACCTAGTTAATTCTAAATGACTAAAACATAGATTTGGTTGCCACGTGACCTTTCTTAACTTCACGACCTTTTACGGTTTTGTAGATTGGCCGAGAGATGCTAAGATTGACCTTAGTGATGTGTCTTTCAACCTGTTGAAATGGGCTTTAAGTGTGGAAGTATGTTCACCCTAAGTATTAGAAATGTTATAGAGTGCCAGATCAACCAGGCTGTGGTGGATATGTGGGGGGGAGCAGCAGCCTGGTTAACCAGGCTAGCACCAAAAGAAACCATGCCACGGGCCGGGTTAGAATCCACTATCAGAGAGTCTCAAAACTCCAGTTTTGAGACTGATCACGGGTTCTAGCCCCACCCATGGTATGGTTTGTTTGCAATCAGGCTAGCACCAGATGAACCTGACCCATGGCCGGGCTTTGGGAGTAGGAAAACTTGACACTCTTTAAGGGTATATGATAGGCAAGGTAGGGTTTGTAGATTGGTAGCGGAATATGCTGAAGCGATGGCGTGGACTAGAGTTGGGCTCTATTGTGGGTACACCAGGCTGATCTGTGTTGGGGTACCCAGAGCTAGTTCCTAAGAGGGGAGGAGTTGTGATGTTGACTTCAGGTGAGCTGGACAAGGTGTGAGAGAGCTGGGTGCCAGGGTAGATCTACCTGCTTGCCCTCTGCTGGACACTTGCCAAAACTAGCCTATAGGCCTATAGGCACACTGCAGACAACACAGTACGAAACCATTAACTAGTCACACATTGACACGCGAAGGTGTTACGGCAGGATGGATTAACTTGTGGAAGGTGACTGGTGAGTTCCTTATGCCAAACAGGGTCACAGTATATTAATAATGACCTTGAATCATAAGAACATAAGAGGGAGCTGGACAGACGCACAGTACCAGACCAGCCAGGCTGTGGTTCCTACGTTAGTTTACGTGCGACCAGCAGTAACAACCTGGTTGATGAGGTCCTGATCCACCACCAGGCCTGGTCATGGACCGCGCCGCAGGGGTGTTGACCCCCGGAATACCTTTCGGAAATCTGTACACATCTGTACTCTAGTAATACCTGTCTAGCATGGTTCAGTAGTACCTACCTAGCATGGTCCAGTAGTACCTACCTAGCATGGTCCAGTACCACCTACCTAGCATGGTCCAGTAGTACCTACCTAGCATGGTCCAGTAGTACCTACCTAGCATAGTCCAGTAGTACCTACCTAACATAGTCCAGTAGTACCTACCTAGCATAGTCCAGTAGTACCTACCTAGAATGGTCCAGTAGTACCTACTTAGCATGGTCCAGTAGCACCTACCTAACATGGTCCAGTAGCACCTACCAAACATGGTCCAGTAGCACCTACCTAGCATGGTCCAGTAGTACCTACCTAACATGGCGCAGTAGTACCTACCTAGCTTGGCCCAGTAGCACCTACCTAGCATGGCCCAGTAGTACCTACCTATCATGGCCCAGTAGTACCTACCTAGCATGGTCCAGTAGCACCTACCTAGCATGGCCCAGTAGTACCTACCTAACATGGCCCAGTAGTACCTACCTAGCTTGGCCCAGTAGCACCTACCTAGCATGGCCCAGTAGTACCTACCTAACATGGCCAAGTGGTACCTACCTAGCTTGGCCCAGTAGTACCTACTTAGCATGGTCCAGTAGCACCTACTTATCATGGTCCAGTAGTACCTACCTAGCATGGTCCAGTAGCACCTACCAGACATGGTCCAGTAGCACCTACCTAGCATGGTCCAGTAGCACCTACCTAGCATGGTCCAGTAGCACCTACCTAGCATGGTCCAGTAGCACCTACCTAGCATGGTCCAGTAGCACCTACCTAGCATGGTCCAGTAGCACCTACTTAGCATGGTCCAGTAGCACCTACCTAGCATGGTCCAGTAGCGCCTATCTAGCATGGTCCAGTAGTACCTACCTAGCATGGTCCAGTAGCACCTACCTAGCATGGTCCAGTAGCGCCTACCTAGCATGACCCAGTAGTACCTACCTAGTATGGTCCAGTAGCACCTACCTAGCATGGTCCAGTAGCACCTACCAAACATGGTCCAGTAGCACCTACCTAGCATGGTCCAGTAGCACCTACCTAGCATGGTCCAGTAGTACCTACCTAGCATGGTCCAGTAGCGCCTACCTAGCATGGTCCAGTAGTACATACCTAGTATGGTCCAGTAGCACCTACCTAGCATGGCCCAGTAGTACCTACCTAGCATGGTCCAGTAGCACCTACCTAGCATGGTCCAGTAGCACCTACCTAGCATGGCCCAGTAGTACCTACCTAGCATGGTCCAGTAGCACCTACCTAGCATGGCCCAGTAGTACCTACCTAGCATGGTCCAGTAGCACCTACCTAGCATGGCCCAGTAGTACCTACCTAGCATGGTCCAGTAGCACCTACCTAGCATGGCCCAGTAGTACCTACCTAGCATGGTCCAGTAGCACCTACCTAGTATGGTCCAGTAGCACCTATCTAGCATGGCCCAGTAGTACCTACCTAGCATGGTCCAGTAGCACCGACCTAGTATGGTCCAGTAGCACCTACCTAGCATGGCCCAGTAGTACCTACCTAGCATGGTCCAGTAGCACCTACCTAGTATGGTCCAGTAGCACCTACCTAGCATGGCCCAGTAGTACCTACCTAGCATGGTCCAGTAGCACCTACCTAGCATGGTCCAGTAGCACCTACCTAGCATGGCCCAGTAGTACCTACCTAGCATGGTCCAGTAGCACCTACCTAGCATGGTCCAGTAGCACCTACCTAGCATGGTCCAGTAGCACCTACCTAGCATGGTCCAGTAGCACCTACCTAGCATGGTCCAGTAGCACCTACCTAGCATGGCCCAGTAGCACCTACCTAGCATGGTCCAGTAGTACCTACCTAGCATGGTCCAGTAGCACCTACCTAGTATGGTCCAGTAGTACCTACCTAGCATGGTCCAGTAGCACCTACCTAGCATGGTCCAGTAGTACCTACCTAGCATGGTCCAGTAGTACCTACCTAGCATGGTCCAGTAGCACCTACCTAGCATGGCCCAGTAGTACCTACCTAGCATGGTCCAGTAGCACCTACCTAGCATGGCCCAGTAGTACCTACCTAGCATGGTCCAGTAGCACCTACCTAGCATGGTCCACCATCATTATATCCACACACAGTATAATAATCATAATTATCATTATTATCAACACAAGAACAACACAAGAGTGGGGTTGAGTGTTGGAAATTCCTGTGGTAATTGTTGTAGCAGCTTCCGTTGTGGTGGTAGTGGTGGTGGTGATAGTGGTGGTGGTTGTGGTGGTGGTGGTAGTGGTTGTGGTGGTGGTAGTGGTGGTGGTGGTGGTGGTGGTGGTGGTGGTTGTTGTGGTGGTGGTAGTGGTGGTGGTGGTGGTGGTGGTGGTGGTTGTTGTGGTGGTGGTAGTGGTGGTGGTGGTGGTTGTGGTGGTGGTGGTGGTAGTGGTTGTGGTGGTGGTGGTAGTGGTGGTGGTGGTGGTGGTTGTGGTGGTGGTAGTGGTGGTGGTGGTAGTGGTTGTGGTGGTGGTGGTAGTTGTTGTGGTGGTGGTAGTGGTGGTGGTGGTAGTTGTTGTGGTGGTGGTGGTTGTTGTGGTGGTTGTGGTGGTGGTGGTTGTGGTGGTGGTGGTGGTGGTGATAGTGGTGGTGGTTGTGGTGGTGGTAGTGGTGGTGGTAGTTGTTGTGGTGGTGGTAGTGGTTGTGGTGGTGGTGGTAGTGGTTGTGGTGGTGGTGGTAGTGGTGGTGGTGATAGTGGTGGTTGTGGTGGTGGTTGTGGTGGTGGTGGTGGTGGTAGTGGTTGTGGTGGTGGTGATAGTGGTGGTGGTGGTGGTTGTGGTGGTGATAGTGGTGGTGGTGGTGGTTGTGGTGGTGGTAGTTGTTGTGGTGGTGGTAGTGGTTGTGGTGGTAGTGGTTGTGGTGGTAGTGGTGGTGGTGATAGTGGTGGTGGTTGTGGTGGTGTTGGTGGTTGTGGTGGTGGTGGTGGTAGTGGTTGTGGTGGTGGTGGTAGTTGTTGTGGTGGTGGTAGTGGTTGTGGTGGTGGTTGTGGTAGTGGTTGTGGTGGTGGTGGTAGTTGTTGTGGTGGTGGTAGTGGTTGTGGTGGTGGTAGTGGTGGTGGTAGTTGTGGTGGTGGTGGTAGTTGTTGTGGTGGTAGTGGTTGTGGTGGTGGTAGTGGTTGTGGTGGTGGTAGTGGTGGTGGTGGTGGTTGTGGTAGTGGTTGTGGTGGTGGTGGTAGTGGTTGTGGTGGTGGTTGTGGTAGTGGTTGTGGTGGTGGTGGTAGTTGTTGTGGTGGTGGTAGTGGTTGTGGTGGTGGTAGTGGTTGTGGTGGTGGTAGTGGTGGTGGTGGTAGTTGTTGTGGTGGTGGTAGTGATGGTGGTGGTGGTAGTGGTTGTGGTGGTGGTTGTGGTGGTGGTAGTGGTTGTGGTGGTGGTTGTGGTGGTAGTAGTGGTTGTGGTGGTGGTAGTGGTTGTGGTGGTGGTGGTAGTTGTTGTGGTGGTAGTGGTTGTGGTGGTGGTAGTGGTTGTGGTGGTGGTAGTGGTGGTGGTGGTAGTTGTGGTGGTGGTAGTGGTTGCGGTGGTGGTAGTGGTGGTGGTGATAGTGGTGGTGGTGGTTGTGGTTGTGGTGGTGGTTGTGGTGGTGGTTGTGGTGGTGGTAGTGGTTGTGGTGGTGGTGGTAGTTGTTGTGGTGGTGGTAGTGGTTGTGGTGGTGGTAGTGGTTGTGGTGGTGGTGGTGGTAGTTGTTGTGGTAGTGGTTGTGGTGGTGGTTGTGGTTGTGGTGGTGGTGGTAGTTGTTGTGGTGGTGGTAGTTGTTGTGGTGGTGGTAGTGGTTGTGGTGGTGGTAGTGGTTGTGGTGGTGGTAGTGGTTGTGGTGGTGGTGGTAGTGGTTGTGGTGGTGGTAGTGGTTGTGGTGGTGGTGGTGGTGGTAGTTGTTGTGGTGGTGGTAGTGGTTGTGGTGGTGGTAGTGGTGGTGGTGGTGATAGTGGTGGTGGTTGTGGTGGTTGTGGTTGTGGTGGTGGTAGTTGTGGTGGTAGTAGTGGTTGTGGTGGTGGTAGTGGTTGTAGTGGTGGTAGTGGTTGTGGTGGTGGTGGTAGTTGTGGTGATGGTAGTGGTTGTGGTGGTGGTAGTGGTTGTGGTGGTGGTAGTGGTGGTGATAGTGATGATAGTGGTGGTGATTGTGGTGGTGGTGGTGATAGTGGTGATGATAGTGGTGATGATAGTGGTGGTGAAACCAAACCATACCCCGGCCGGGATTGAACCCGTTCTAGTGGCTAACGCGACGGGCTGGAGTTTTGAGACTCTATGACCGCGGGTTCAATCCCGCCCGTGGTATGGTTTGTTTGCAATCGTGTCATTACGATTTCGTGAGTCATGTTGACGGCAGTGAAGGGACTTGAGCTAGAGTTCGTCACGGCCACGCTAGCTGGAGATTCGTCTGTAAAAACTTGCATTTGTGGTCACAGAGGTGCCTATGCTAACCTTCCTATGGTGTAGAAATATACCTAGTTGGACGAATCTTATTGTGGCTAGCTGGTCTAGTGGCTAACGCGAGGGTCTGGAGTTTTGAGACTCTCTGATCGCGGGTTCAATCCCGGCCGGGGTATGGTTTGTTTGCAATCGTGTCATTACGATTTCGTGAGTCATAGTGGTGGTGGTAATGGTGACGCCATTGGTTTTACGATTGCTGTTGTTGCTACCGTTTTTGTTGTTACTGTTGATGGTACTGTTGTTGTTGCTACTGTTGTTACTGTTACTGTAAAGGACGTGACAGCCAAACTTGGCTCGTAAGTTCCACAACTCACTCTGGTTTTCACGTAGATCAGAATCACCTCCACACTTGTTGACGGATGTAAACAGAATCTCAGCAGTGACCAGTTACCTGGACATCACCTCTCACACTGGACAGTGCTGAAGGACATGGTTGACGGATGTAAACAGAATCTCAGCAGTGACCAGTTACCTGGACAGTGCTGAAGGACATGGCTCTCAGCAGTGACCAGTTACCTGGACAGTGCTGAAGGACATGACTCTCAGCAGTGACCAGTTACCTGGACAGTGCTGAAGGACATGACTCTCAGCAGTGACCAGTTACCTGGACAGTGCTGAAGGACATGACTCTCAGCAGTGACCAGTTACCTGGACAGTGCTGAAGGACATGACTCTCAGCAGTGACCAGTTACATGGAGAGTGGAGAACAACACAAGTGGGAACGCCTTAGACTCTTGAACATGTACTCGCTGGAGCGTAGGAGAGATACATGATGATATATACCTGGAAAGCACTCGAGGGACTCTGGTCCCAAACCTACACACTGCCGTAAACAACACTGGAGTGTGACATATAGCAGAAAGTGTTAAAATATCCCAGTGAGGAACAAGCGTGCTGTGGTTACAATAAGGGAACACTGTATCAACATCCGTGGCTCCCAGATTATTCAACATCTTACCAGAAGATATCAGAAACACTGCTGGAACAAGTGTACAGGTCTTTAAGATATCAGAAACACTGCTGGAACAAGTGTACAAGTCTTCAAGATAACAGAAACACTGCTGGAACAAGTGTACAAGCCTTCAAGATATCAGAAACACTGCTGGAACAAGTGTACAAGTCTTCAAAATAACAGAAACACTGCTGGAACAAGTGTACAAGCCTTCAAGATATCAGAAACACTGCTGGAACAAGTGTACAAGTCTTCAAGATATCAGAAACACTGCTGGAACAAGTGTACAAGTCTTCAAGATAACAGAAACACTGCTGGAACAAGTGTACAAGCCTTCAAGATATCAGAAACACTGCTGGAACAAGTGTACAAGCCTTCAAGTTATGAGAAACACTGCTGGAACAAGTGTACAAGTCTTCAAGACATCAGAAACACTGCTGGAACAAGTGTACAAGTCTTCAAGATATCAGAAACACTGCTGGAGCAAGTGTACAAGTCTTCAAGATATCAGAAACACTGCTGGAACAAGTGTACAAGTCTTCAAGATAACAGAAACACTGCTGGAACAAGTGTACAAGTCTTAAAGATGTCAGAAACACTGCTGGAACAAGTGTACAAGTCTTCAAGATATCAGAAACACTGCTGAAACAAGTGTACAAGTCTTCAAGATAACAGAAACACTACTGGAACAAGTGTACAAGCCTTCAAGATATCAGAAACACTGCTGGAACAAGTGTACAAGTCTTCAAGATATCAGAAACACTGCTGGAACAAGAGTACAAGTTTTCAAGGTAACAGAAACAGTGCTCGAACAAGTGTACAAGTCTTCAAGGTAACAGAAACACTGTTGGAACAAGTGTACAAGTCTTCAAGATATCAGAAACACTGCTGGAACAAGTGTACAAGTCTTCAAGATAACAGAAAAACTGCTGGAACAAGTGTACAAGTCTTCAAGATATCAGAAACACTGCTGGAACAAGTGTACAAGTCTTCAAGACATCAGAAACACTGCTGTAACAAGTGTACAAGTCTTCAAGATAACAGAAAAACTGCTATAACAAGTGTAGAAGTCTTCAAGATAACAGAAACACTGCTCGAACAAGTGTACAAGTCTTCAAGATAACAGAAACACTGTTGGAACAAGTGTACAAGTCTTCAAGATATCAGAAACACTGCTGGAACAAGTGTACAAGCCTTCAAGATATCAGAAACACTGCTGGAACAAGTGTACAAGTCTTCAAGATATCAGAAACACTGCTGGAATAAGTGTACAAGTCTTCAAGATAACAGAAAAACTGCTGGAACAAGTGTACAAGTCTTCAAGATATCAGAAACACTGATGGAACAAGTGTACAAGTCTTCAAGACATCAGAAACACTGCTGGAACAAGTGTACAAGTCTTCAAGATAACAGAAAAACTGCTGGAACAAGTGTAGAAGTCTTCAAGATATCAGAAACACTGCTGGAACAAGTGTACAAGTCTTCAAGATATCAGAAACACTGCTGGAACAAGTGTACAAGTCTTCAAGATATCAGAAACTGCTGGAACAAGTGTACAAGTCTTCAAGATATCAGAAACACTGCTGGAACAAGTGTACAAGTCTTCAAGATATCAGAAACACTGCTGGAATAAGTGTACAAGTCTTCAAGATATCAGAAACACTGCTGGAACAAGTGTACAAGTCTTCAAGATATCAGAAACACTGCTGGAACAAGTGTACAAGTCTTCAAGATAACAGAAACACTGCTGGAACAAGTGTACAAGTCTTCAAGATACCAGAAACACTGCTGGAACAAGTGTACAAGTCTTCAAGATAACAGAAACACTGCTGTAACAAGTGTACAAGTCTTCAAGATATCAAAAAGTGCTGGAACAAGTGTACAAGTCTTCAAGATATCAGAAACACTGCTGGAACAAGTGTACAAGTCTTCAAGATAACAGAAACACTGCTGGAACAAGTGTACAAGTCTTCAAGATATCAAAAAGTGCTGGAACAAGTGTACAAGTCTTCAAGATATCAGAAACACTGCTGGAACAAGTGTACAAGTCTTCAAGATATCAGAAACACTGCTGGAACAAGTGTACAAGTCTTCAAGATATCAGAAACTGCTGGAACAAGTGTACAAGTCTTCAAGATATCAGAAACACTGCTGGAACAAGTGTACAAGTCTTCAAGATATCAGAAACACTGCTGGAACAAGTGTACAAGTCTTCAAGATATCAGAAACACTGCTGGAACAAGTGTACAAGTCTTCAAGATATCAGAAACTGCTGGAACAAGTGTACAAGTCTTCAAGATATCAGAAACACTGCTGGAACAAGTGTACAAGTCTTAAAAATATCAGAAACACTGCTGGAACAAGTGTACAAGTCTTCAAGATATCAGAAACTGCTGGAACAAGTGTACAAGTCTTCAAGATAACAGAAACACTGCTGGAACAAGTGTACAAGTCTTCAAGATATCAGAAACTGCTGGAACAAGTGTACAAGTCTTCAAGATATCAGAAACACTGCTGGAACAAGTGTACAAGTCTTCAAGATATCAGAAACTGCTGGAACAAGTGTACAAGTCTTAAAAATATCAGAAACACTGCTGGAACAAGTGTACAAGTCTTCAAGATATCAGAAACTGCTGGAACAAGTGTACAAGTCTTCAAAATATCAGAAACACTGCTGTAACAAGTGTACAAGACTTCATATATGTGTGCGCGTAGCACTGGCGCGTTCAGCATCCCTAATTATGTAGGTCTCTGTGTTTACCATGCAGAAACCAGCACTCAGCCTTGAAGAGCAGTCATGACAGCCTCACCTACCCGTAGCTCGATTGGTAGCGCACTGGCCTTTCACACCGAGGTCCGTGATTCGATCCCCGGTACGGGTGAAAACATTTAGACTTGTTTCCTTAAGACACCTGCTGTCCATGTTCACCTAGCAGTAAGTAGGTACCTGGATGTTAGTGGGCTGGTGTGGGTGGCATCCTGGGGACAAAACTGACCTAATATGCAGGAAATGCTGGTGTTCCCACAATGTAACTATCATATAGAATAGTGTAGCAACACTGCTGGTGTTCCCACAATGTAACTATCATATAGAATAGTGTAGCAACACTGTTGGTGTTACCACAATGTAACTATCATACAGAATAGTGTAGCAACACTGCTGGTGTTCCCACAATGTAACTATCATATAGAATAGTGTAGCAACACTGCTGGTGTTCCCACAATGTAACTATCATATAGAATAGTGTAGCAACACTGCTGGTGTTGCCACAATGTAACTATCATATAGAATAGTGTAGCAACACTGTTGGTGTTACCACAATGTAACTATCATATAGAATAGTGTAGCAACACTGCTGGTGTTGCCACAATGTAACTATCATATAGAATAGTGTAGCAACACTGCTGGTGTTCCCACAATGTAACTATCATATAGAATAGTGTAGCAACACACTGCTGGTGTTGCCACAATGTAACTATCATATAGAATAGTGTAGCAACACTGCTGGTGTTGCCACAATGTAACTATCATATAGAATAGTGTAGCAACACTGCTGGTGTTCCCACAATGTAACTATTATATAGAATAGTGTAGCAACACTGCTGGTGTTCCTACAATGTAACTATCATATAGAATAGTGTAGCAACACTGCTGGTGTTCCCACAATGTAACTATCATATAGAATAGTGTAGCAACACTGCTGGTGTTCCTACAATGTAACTATCATATAGAATAGTGTAGCAACACTGCTGGTGTTGCCACAATGTAACTATCATATAGAATAGTGTAGCAACACTGCTGGTGTTCCCACAATGTAACTATCATATAGAATAGTGTAGCAACACTGCTGGTGTTGCCACAATGTAACTATCATATAGAATAGTGTAGCAAAACTGTTGGTGTTCCCACAATGTAACTATCATATAGAATAGTGTAGCAACACTGCTGGTGTTGCCACAATGTAACTATCATATAGAATAGTGTAGCAACACTGCTAGTGTTGCCACAATGTAGCTATCATATAGAATAGTGTAGCAACACACTGCTAGTGTTGCCACAATGTAACTATCATATAGAATAGTGTAGCAACACTGTTGGTGTTCCCACAATGTAACTATCATATAGAATAGTGTAGCAACACTGCTTTTGTTGCCACAATGTAACTATCATATAGAATAGTGTAGCAACACACTGCTGGTGTTCCCACAATGTAACTATCATATAGAATAGTGTAGCAACACTGCTGGTGTTCCCACAATGTAACTATCATATAGAATAGTGTAGCAACACTGCTGGTGTTGCCACAATGTAACTATCATATAGAATAGTGTAGCAACACTGTTGGTGTTCCCACAATGTAACTATCATATAGAATAGTGTAGCAACACTGCTGGTGTTCCCACAATGTAACTATCATATAGAATAGTGTAGCAACACTGCTGGTGTTGCCACAATGTAACTATCATATAGAATAGTGTAGCAACACTGCTAGTGTTGCCACAATGTAACTATCATATAGAATAGTGTAGCAACACACTGCTGGTGTTACCACAATGTAACTATCATATAGAATAGTGTAGGAACACTGCTGGTGTTACCACAATGTAACTATCATATAGAATAGTGTAGCAACACTGCTGGTGTTACCACAATGTAACTATCATATAGAATAGTGTAGCAACACTGCTGGTGTTCCCACAATGTAACTATCATATAGAATAGTGTAGCAACACTGCTGGTGTTCCCACAATGTAACTATCATATAGAATAGTGTAGGAACACACTGCTGGTGTTACCACAATGTAACTATCATATAGAATAGTGTAGCAACACTGCTGGTGTTCCCACAATGTAACTATCATATAGAATAGTGTAGCAACACACTGCTGGTGTTACCACAATGTAACTATCATATAGAATAGTGTAGCAACACTGCTGGTGTTACCACAATGTAACTATCATATAGAATAGTGTAGCAACACTGCTGGTGTTACCACAATGTAACTATCATATAGAATAGTGTAGCAACACTTCTGTTGTTCCCACAATGTAACTATCATATAGAATAGTGTAGCAACACACTGCTGGTGTTCCCACAATGTAACTATCATATAGAATAGTGTAGCAACACACTGCTGGTGTTACCACAATGTAACTATCATATAGAATAGTGTAGCAACACTGCTGGTGTTCCCACAATGTAACTATCATATAGAATAGTGTAGCAACACTGTTGGTGTTCCCACAATGTAACTATCATATAGAATAGTGTAGCAACACTGTTGGTGTTCCCACAATGTAACTATCATATAGAATAGTGTAGCAACACTTCTGGTGTTCCCACAATGTAACTATCATATAGAATAGTGTAGCAACACTGTTGGTGTTCCCACAATGTAACTATCATATAGAATAGTGTAGCAACACTGTTGGTGTTCCCACAATGTAACTATCATATAGAATAGTGTAGCAACACTTCTGGTGTTCCCACAATGTAACTATCATATAGAATAGTGTAGCAACACACTGCTGGTGTTACCACAATGTAACTATCATATAGAATAGTGTAGCAACACTGTTGGTGTTCCCACAATGTAGCTATCATATAGAATAGTGTAGCAACACTTCTGGTGTTCCCACAATGTAACTATCATATAGAATAGTGTAGCAACACTGCTGGTGTTCCCACAATGTAACTATCATATAGAATAGTGTAGCAACACTGCTGTGTTGCCACAATGTAACTATCATATAGAATAGTGTAGCAACACTGCTGGTGTTGCTACAATGTAACTATCATATAGAATAGTGTAACAACACTGCTGGTGTTGCCACAATGTAACTATCATATAGAATAGTGTAGCAACACTGCTGGTGTTCCCACAATGTAACTATCATATAGAATAGTGTAGCAACACTGCTGGTGTTCCCACAATGTAACTATCATATAGAATAGTGTAGCAACACTGCTGGTGTTGCTACAATGTAACTATCATATAGAATAGTGTAGCAACACTGTTGGTGTTACCACAATGTAACTATCATATAGAATAGTGTAGCAACACTGCTGGTGTTCCCACAATGTAACTATCATATAGAATAGTGTAGCAACACTGCTGGTGTTCCCACAATGTAACTATCATATAGAATAGTGTAGCAACACACTGTTGTGGCTTACAGAGGGTTGTTAGAACCAGCAGCAGCAGTAGTAGTAGTCGTAGTAGTTGTAGTAGCAGCAGTAGTAGTAGTAATAGCAACAGTAGTAGGAGTAACAATAGTAGTAGTAGTAGTAGTAGTAGTAGTGATAAAAGGTGGCGGTGGTGGTGTCTGCAACTCAGTATATCTGTGACGGTGGTGGTGAGCACACACGCTCTCTCTCTCTCCCGTTACCAGTGTGAGCTTACAGCTGTCAGCTCTACCCATACCCACTCTTACAGCTCCGTAGGCCTATAAGCTTTCAATAAGAACCTCACAAGTGCAAACACATGCCTGAAACTGAAAAAAATATATTGGAAAATCCAAATCATTGTAATGGCTAGTGATTGTGGGTGATTTCCTGTGTTTGTGGTGTTTGTAAGAACACGGGTGTGTGTCCTGTGTTGTCACTGTGTTTGTCCGGTGTTTTTTATGTTAAATTCTGTCAGAGGTGGTCACCCGTGTGTTCTGTGTTTAACACGGTCATATATGTGCATCGTGTTTGACACGGCCAAACACGGTCACTTTTGTGTTTAACACGGTCGCACATGTTTGTGTGTGTTTAACACTTGTCATGTGTTATATTTATGTTTAACACTGTCATGTGTTTTTAACACGGTCATGTGTGTGTTGTCTTTGTGTTCAACACGGTCATAGGTGTTGTTTAACACGGTCAAACACGTACATGTGTGTGGATACAAAACAGCCATACACGGTCATCTGTTTACCGTGTATAAAACACGGCTGCACAAACACACTTGTAATTGTATAAAACACAGCGAAGCACGGTCCACATGTGTTGCATAAACACGCCAAACACCCCAGTGTTTGTTTAACACATCAAACACCCCAGTGTTTGTTTAACACATCAAACACCCCAGTGTTTGTTTAACACATCAAACACCCCAGTGTTTGTTTAACACATCAAACACCCCAGTGTTTGTTTAACACATCAAACACCCCAGTGTTTGTTTAACACATCAAACACCCCAGTGTTTGTTTAACACATCAAACACGCTATATTATTATTATCACAACTTATCAGTGACCACGCGCACGCACACAACACACACACACACACACACACACATACACACACATACACACACACACACACACACACATACACACACATACACACATACACACAACACACACAACACACACAACACACACAACACACACAACACACACAACACACACAACACACACAACACACACAACACACACAACATAACACAACACAACACAACACAACACACAACACACACACACACAACACACACACACGTACGTACGTAGATACCTCGTAATACAGATACCCGATTATCTATTGTTATAGATACCCAGACCATTGATAATATCTGTTAGGTATCTGTGAGTTAAATTGGTTACAACACACCAGTGACATCTGTCAGCATCTGGAAACCGGTTTACCCAGATGACCTGCTTGATGTCAAGTTAAGATTGGTGTGTTTTCTGGTTGTGTGGTCGTGGTGGTCATTGAGGTCGTTCACGGACAGGTAAGGCGGCGCATGCATATATATATATATATATATATATATATATATATATATATATATATATATATATATATATATATATATATATATATATATATATATATATATATATATAATCAAGAGGTGTATCTTAGTGTATATGTTGAGAGGTGTATATCACTGTATATATATCAGTGTATATATACATTGAGAGGTGTATATACACAGTATATCTCAGTGTATATACACTGAGAGGTGTATATCTCAGTGTATATACACTGAGAGGTGTATATCTCAGTGTATATACACTGAGAGGTGTATATCTCAGTGTATATACACTGAGAGGTGTATATCTCAGTGTATATACACTGAGAGGTGTATATCTCAGTGTATATACACAGAGAGGTGTATATCTCAGTGTATATACACTGACAGGTGTATATCTCAGTGTATATACACTGAGAGGTGTATATCTCAGTGTATATACACTGAGAGGTGTATATCTCAGTGTATATACACTGAGAGGTGTATATCTCAGTGTATATACACTGAGAGGTGTATATCTCAGTGTATATACACTGACAGGTGTATATCTCAGTGTATATACACTGAGAGGTGTATATCTCAGTGTATATACACTGAGAGGTGTATATCTCAGTGTATATACACTGACAGGTGTATATCTCAGTGTATATACACTGACAGGTGTATATCTCAGTGTATATACACTGACAGGTGTATATCTCAGTGTATATACACTGAGAGGTGTATATCTCAGTGTATATACACTGAGAGGTGTATATCTCAGTGTATATACACTGAGAGGTGTATATCTCAGTGTATATACACTGAGAGGTGTATATCTCAGTGTATATACACTGAGAGGTGTATATCTCAGTGTATATACACTGAGAGGTGTATATCTCAGTGTATATACACTGAGAGGTGTATATCTCAGTGTATATACACTGAGAGGTGTATATCTCAGTGTATATACACTGAGAGGTGTATATCTCAGTGTATATACACTGAGAGGTGTATATCTCAGTGTATATACACTGAGAGGTGTATATCTCAGTGTATATACACTGAGAGGTGTATATCTCAGTGTATATACACTGAGAGGTGTATATCTCAGTGTATATACACTGAGAGGTGTATATCTCAGTGTATATACACTGAGAGGTGTATATCTCAGTGTATATACACTGAGAGGTGTATATCTCAGTGTATATACACTGAGAGGTGTATATCTCAGTGTATATACACTGACAGGTGTATATCTCAGTGTATATACACTGAGAGGTGTATATCTCAGTGTATATACACTGAGAAGTGTATATCTCAGTGTATATACACTGACAGGTGTATATCTCAGTGTATATACACTGGTAGTTTACATTAATCAGTATTTTAGGTATTAAAGTATTCTTGACTGGTGGTGACCAGGTGACCTGCAGCCTTAATGACCCTGGTGTAGTAGATAGACTTTAAACCCCATTAACCAACCAACCAGTCTTAATGACCCTGGAGTAGTAGATAGACTTTAAACCCCATTAACCAACCAACCAGTCTTAATGACCCATGTGTAGTAGGTAGACTTTAAACCCCATTAACCAACCAACCAGTCTTAATGACCCTGGTGTAGTAGATAGACTTTAAACCCCATTAACCAACCAACCAGTCTTAATGACCCTGGTGTAGTAGATAGACTTTAAACCCCATTAACCAACCAACCAGTCTTAATGACCCTAATGTAGTAGATAGACTTTAAACCCCATTAACCAACCAACCAGTCTTAATGACCCTGGTGTAATAGATAGACTTTAAACCCCATTAACCAACCAACCAGTCTTAATGACCCTGGTGTAGTAGATAGACTTTAAACCCCATTAACCAACCAACCAGTCTTAATGACCCTGGTGTAGTAGATAGACTTTAAACCCCATTAACCAACCAACCAGTCTTAATGACCCTGGTGTAGTAGATAGACTTTAAACCCCATTAACCAACCAACCAGTCTTAATGACCCTGGTGTAGTAGATAGACTTTAAACCCCATTAACCAACCAACCAGTCTTAATGACCCTGGTGTAGTAGATAGACTTTAAACCCCATTAACCAACCAACCAGTCTTAATGACCCTGGTGTAGAAGATAGACTTAAACCCCATTAACCATTAAAGTAAGCCGGATTTGTAGGCCTAGGGACTGAGTCGTAGGCCTATAGAATATGTAGATCAAGATTATTAATTTTAATACCTGCCGTCTCCTACCAAGGTAGTGAGACAAAGAAACACTGTATACATTGTGTAGGTCCCAGTGGGACTCATACACTGTATACATTGTGTAGGTCCCAGTGGGACTCATACACTGTATATATTGTGTAGGTCCCAGTGGGACTCACACACTGTATACATTGTGTAGGTCCCAGTGGGACTCACACACTGTATACATTGTGTAGGTCCCAGTGGGACTCACACACTGTATACATTGTGTAGGTCCCAGTGGGACTCACTGTATACATTGTGTAGGTCCCAGTGGGACTCATACACTGTATACATTGTGTAGGTCCCAGTGGGACTCACACACTGTATACATTGTGTAGGTCCCAGTGGGACTCACTGTATACATTGTGTAGGTCCCAGTGGGACTCACTGTATACATTGTGTAGGTCCCAGTGGGACTCATACACTGTATACATTGTGTAGGTCCCAGTGGGACTCACACACTGTATACATTGTGTAGGTCCCAGTGGGACTCATACACTGTATACATTGTGTAGGTCCCAGTGGGACTCATACACTGTATACATTGTGTAGGTTCCAGTGGGACTCATACACTGTATACATTGTGTAGGTCCCAGTGGGACTCACTGTATACATTGTGTAGGTCCCAGTGGGACTCATACACTGTATACATTGTGTAGGTCCCAGTGGGACTCATACACTGTATACATTGTGTAGGTCCCAGTGGGACTCATACACTGTATACATTGTGTAGGTCCCAGTGGGACTCTCACACTGTATACATTGTGTAGGTCCCAGTGGGACTCACACACTATACATTGTGTAGGTCCCAGTGAGACTCATACACTGTATACATTGTGTAGGTCCCAGTGGGACAACTACACTGTATACATTGTGTAGGTCCCAGTGGGACTCATACACTGTATACATTGTGTAGGTCCCAGTGGGACTCATACACTGTATACATTGTGTAGGTCCCAGTGGGACTCACTGTATACATTGTGTAGGTCCCAGTGGGACTCATACACTGAATACATTGTGTAGGTCCCAGTGGGACTCACACACTGTATACATTGTGTAGGTCCCAGTGGGACTCACACACTGTATACATTGTGTAGGTCCCAGTGGGACACACACTGTATACATTGTGTAGGTCCCAGTGGGACTCACTGTATACATTGTGTAGGTCCCAGTGGGACTCATACACTGTATACATTGTGTAGGTCCCAGTGGGACTCACACACTGTATACATTGTGTAGGTCCCAGTGGGACTCACTGTATACATTGTGTAGGTCCCAGTGGGACTCACTGTATACATTGTGTAGGTCCCAGTGGGACTCATACACTGTATACATTGTGTAGGTCCCAGTGGGACTCACACACTGTATACATTGTGTAGGTCCCAGTGGGACTCATACACTGTATACATTGTGTAGGTCCCAGTGGGACTCATACACTGTATACATTGTGTAGGTCCCAGTGGGACTCATGCACTGTATACATTGTGTAGGTCCCAGTGGGACTCACTGTATACATTGTGTAGGTCCCAGTGGGACTCATACACTGTATACATTGTGTAGGTCCCAGTGGGACTCATACACTATACATTGTGTAGGTCCCAGTGGGACTCATACACTGTATACATTGTGTAGGTCCCAGTGGGACTCTCACACTGTATACATTGTGTAGGTCCCAGTGGGACTCACTGTATACATTGTGTAGGTCCCAGTGAGACTCATACACTGTATACATTGTGTAGGTCCCAGTGGGACAACTACACTGTATACATTGTGTAGGTCCCAGTGGGACTCATACACTGTATACATTGTGTAGGTCCCAGTGGGACTCATACACTGTATACATTGTGTAGGTCCAAGTGGGACTCATACACTGTATACATTGTGTAGGTCCCAGTGGGACTCATACACTGTATACATTGTGTAGGTCCCAGTGGGACAACTACACTGTATACATTGTGTAGGTCCCAGTGGGACTCATACACTGTATACATTGTGTAGGTCCCAGTGGGACTCACACACTGTATACATTGTGTAGGTCCCAGTGGGACTCATACACTGTATACATAGTGTAGGTCCCAGTGGGACTCATACACTGTATACATAGTGTAGGTCCCAGTGGGACTCATACACTGTATACATTGTGTAGGTCCCAGTGGGACTCACACACTGTATACATTGTGTAGGTCCCAGTGGGACTCATACACTGTATACATAGTGTAGGTCCCAGTGGGACTCATACACTGTATACATTGTGTAGGTCCCAGTGGGACTCATACACTGTATACATTGTGTAGGTCCCAGTGGGACTCATACACTGTATACATTGTGTAGGTCCCAGTGGGACTCACACACTGTATACATTGTGTAGGTCCCAGTGGGACTCATACACTGTATACATTGTGTAGGTCCCAGTGGGACTCATACACTGTATACATTGTGTAGGTCCCAGTGGGACTCATACACTGTATACATTGTGTAGGTCCCAGTGGGACTCACACACTGTATACATTGTGTAGGTCCCAGTGGGACTCATACACTGTATACATAGTGTAGGTCTCAGTGGGACTCATACACTGTATACATTGTGTAGGTCCCAGTGGGACTCATACACTGTATACATTGTGTAGGTCCCAGTGGGACTCACACACTGTATACATTGTGTAGGTCCCAGTAGGACAACTACACTGTATACATTGTGTAGGTCCCAGTGGGACTCATACACTGTATACATTGTGTAGGTCCCAGTGGGACTCATACACTGTATACATTGTGTAGGTCCCAGTGGGACTCATACACTGTATACATTGTGTAGGTCCCAGTGGGACAACTACACTGTATACATTGTGTAGGTCCCAGTGGGACAACTACACTGTATACATTGTGTAGGTCCCAGTGGGACTCATACACTGTATACATTGTGTAGGTCCCAGTGGGATAACTACACTGTATACATTGTGTAGGTCCCAGTGGGACTCATACACTGTATACATTGTGTAGGTCCCAGTGGGACAACTACACTGTATACATTGTGTAGGTCCCAGTGGGACTCATACACTGTATACATTGTGTAGGTCCCAGTGGGACTCATACACTGTATACATTGTGTAGGTCCCAGTGGGACAACTACACTGTATACATTGTGTAGGTCCCAGTGGGACAACTACACTGTATACATTGTGTAGGTCCCAGTGGGACTCATACACTGTATACATTGTGTAGGTCCCAGTGGGACAACTACACTGTATACATTGTGTAGGTCCCAGTGGGACAACTACACTGTATACATTGTGTAGGTCCCAGTGGGACTCATACACTGTATACATTGTGTAGGTCCCAGTGGGACTCATACACTGTATACATTGTGTAGGTCCCAGTGGGACAACTACACTGTATACATTGTGTAGGTCCCAGTGGGACTCATACACTGTATACATTGTGTAGGTCCCAGTGGGACTCACACACTGTATACATTGTGTAGGTCCCAGTGGGACTCATACACTGTATACATTGTGTAGGTCCCAGTGGGACTCATACACTGTATACATTGTGTAGGTCCCAGTGGGACTCATACACTGTATACATTGTGTAGGTCCCAGTGGGACTCATACACTGTATACATTGTGTAGGTCCCAGTGGGACTACACTGTATACATTGTGTAGGTCCCAGTGGGACTCACTACACTGTATACATTGTGTAGGTCCCAGTGTATACATTGGACTCATACACTGTATACATTGTGTAGGTCCCAGTGGGACTCATACACTGTATACATTGTGTAGGTCCCAGTGGGTATACATTGTGTACTGGGACATACACTGTATACATTGTGTAGGTCCCAGTGGGACTCATACACTGTATACATTGTGTAGGTCCCAGTGGGACTCACACACTGTATACATTGTGTAGGTCCCAGTGGGTATACATTGTGTACTGGGACTCACACACTGTATACATTGTGTAGGTCCCAGTGGGACACTGTATACATTGTGTAGGTCCCAGTGGGACTCACTGTATACATTGTGTAGGTCCCAGTGGGACTCATACACTGTATACATTGTGTAGGTCCCAGTGGGACTCACACACTGTATACATTGTGTAGGTCCCAGTGGGACTCATACACTGTATACATTGTGTAGGTCCCAGTGGGACTCATACACTGTATACATTGTGTAGGTCCCAGTGGGACTCATACACTGTATACATTGTGTAGGTCCCAGTGGGACTCACTGTATACATTGTGTAGGTCCCAGTGGGACTCATACACTGTATACATTGTGTAGGTCCCAGTGGGACTCATACACTGTATACATTGTGTAGGTCCCAGTGGGACTCATACACTGTATACATTGTGTAGGTCCCAGTGGGACTCTCACACTGTATACATTGTGTAGGTCCCAGTGGGACTCACACACTGTATACATTGTGTAGGTCCCAGTGAGACTCATACACTGTATACATTGTGTAGGTCCCAGTGGGTAGGTCCCAGTGGGACAACTACACTGTATACATTGTGTAGGTCCCAGTGGGACTCATACACTGTATACATTGTGTAGGTCCCAGTGGGACTCATACACTGTATACATTGTGTAGGTCCCAGTGGGACTCATACACTGTATACATTGTGTAGGTCCCAGTGGGACTCATACACTGTATACATTGTGTAGGTCCCAGTGGGACAACTACACTGTATACATTGTGTAGGTCCCAGTGGGACTCATACACTGTATACATTGTGTAGGTCCCAGTGGGACTCACACACTGTATACATTGTGTAGGTCCCAGTGGGACTCATACACTGTATACATTGTGTAGGTCCCAGTGGGACTCATACACTGTATACATTGTGTAGGTCCCAGTGGGACTCATACACTGTATACATTGTGTAGGTCCCAGTGGGACTCATACACTGTATACATTGTGTAGGTCCCAGTGGGACTCATACACTGTATACATTGTGTAGGTCCCAGTGGGACTCATACACTGTATACATTGTGTAGGTCCCAGTGGGACTCATACACTGTATACATTGTGTAGGTCCCAGTGGGACTCATACACTGTATACATTGTGTAGGTCCCAGTGGGACTCATACACTGTATACATTGTGTAGGTCCCAGTGGGACTCACACACTGTATACATTGTGTAGGTCCCAGTGGGACTCATACACTGTATACATTGTGTAGGTCCCAGTGGGACTCATACACTGTATACATTGTGTAGGTCCCAGTGGGACTCACACACTGTATACATTGTGTAGGTCCCAGTGGGACTCATACACTGTATACATAGTGTAGGTCCCAGTGGGACTCATACACTGTATACATTGTGTAGGTCCCAGTGGGACTCATACACTGTATACATTGTGTAGGTCCCAGTGGGACTCATACACTGTATACATTGTGTAGGTCCCAGTGGGACTCACTACACTGTATACATTGTGTAGGTCCCAGTGGGACTCATACACTGTATACATTGTGTAGGTCCCAGTGGGACTCATACACTGTATACATTGTGTAGGTCCCAGTGGGACTCACACACTGTATACATTGTGTAGGTCCCAGTGGGTATACATACATAGTGTAGGTCCCAGTGGGACTCATACACTGTATACATTGTGTAGGTCCCAGTGGGACTCATACACTGTATACATTGTGTAGGTCCCAGTGGGACTCATACACTGTATACATTGTGTAGGTCCCAGTGTATACATTGGACAGTGGGACTCATACACTGTATACATTGTGTAGGTCCCAGTGGGACTCATACACTGTATACATTGTGTAGGTCCCAGTGGGACAACTACACTGTATACATTGTGTAGGTCCCAGTGGGACAACTACACTGTATACATTGTGTAGGTCCCAGTGGGACTCATACACTGTATACATTGTGTAGGTCCCAGTGGGACAACTACACTGTATACATTGTGTAGGTCCCAGTGGGACTCATACACTGTATACATTGTGTAGGTCCCAGTGGGACAACTACACTGTATACATTGTGTAGGTCCCAGTGGGACTCATACACTGTATACATTGTGTAGGTCCCAGTGGGACTCATACACTGTATACATTGTGTAGGTCCCAGTGGGACAAATACACTGTATACATTGTGTAGGTCCCAGTGGGACAACTACACTGTATACATTGTGTAGGTCCCAGTGGGACTCATACACTGTATACATTGTGTAGGTCCCAGTGGGACAACTACACTGTATACATTGTGTAGGTCCCAGTGGGACAACTACACTGTATACATTGTGTAGGTCCCAGTGGGACTCATACACTGTATACATTGTGTAGGTCCCAGTGGGACTCATACACTGTATACATTGTGTAGGTCCCAGTGGGACAACTACACTGTATACATTGTGTAGGTCCCAGTGGGACTCATACACTGTATACATTGTGTAGGTCCCAGTGGGACTCACACACTGTATACATTGTGTAGGTCCCAGTGGGACTCATACACTGTATACATTGTGTAGGTCCCAGTGGGACTCATACACTGTATACATTGTGTAGGTCCCAGTGGGACTCATACACTGTATACATTGTGTAGGTCCCAGTGGGACAACTACACTGTATACATTGTGTAGGTCCCAGTGGGACAACTACACTGTATACATTGTGTAGGTCCCAGTGGGACTCATACACTGTATACATTGTGTAGGTCCCAGTGGGACAACTACACTGTATACATTGTGTAGGTCCCAGTGGGACAACTACACTGTATACATTGTGTAGGTCCCAGTGGGACTCATACACTGTATACATTGTGTAGGTCCCAGTGGGACTCATACACTGTATACATTGTGTAGGTCCCAGTGGGACAACTACACTGTATACATTGTGTAGGTCCCAGTGGGACAACTACACTGTATAAATTGTGTAGGTCCCAGTGGGACAACTACACTGTATACATTGTGTAGGTCCCAGTGGGACAACTACACTGTATACATTGTGTAGGTCCCAGTGGGACTCACACACTGTATACATTGTGTAGGTCCCAGTGGGACTCATACACTGTATACATTGTGTAGGTCCCAGTGGGACTCATGCACTTGTATACATTGTGTAGGTCCCAGTGGGACTCATACACTGTATACATTGTGTAGGTCCCAGTGGGACTCATACACTGTATACATTGTGTAGGTCCCAGTGGGACTCACACACTGTATACATTGTGTAGGTCCCAGTGGGACTCACACACTGTATACATTGTATAGGTCCCAGTGGGACTCATACACTGTATACATTGTGTAGGTCCCAGTGGGACTCATACACTGTATACATTGTGTAGGTCCCAGTGGGACTCACACACTTGTATACATTGTGTAGGTCCCAGTGGGACTCACACACTGTATACATTGTGTAGGTCCCAGTGGGACTCTCACACTTGTATACATTGTGTAGGTCCCAGTGGGACTCACACACTGTATACATTGTGTAGGTCCCAGTGGGACTCACTGTATACATTGTGTAGGTCCCAGTGGGACTCATACACTTGTATACAATGTATATCTTAGCGTACAGTGTGTAATTATCATTTATACTACCACAGTTTCCAGTGCCAGCACTTCCACAGTTTCTAGTGCCAGCACTACCACAGTTTCCAGTGCCAGCACTACCACAGTTTCCAGTGCCAGCACTACCACAGTTTCCAGTGCCAGCACTACCACAGTTTCCAGTGCCAGCACTGCCACAGTTTCCAGTGCCAGCACTACCACAGTTTCCAGTGCCAGCACTACCACAGTTTCCAGTGCCAACACTACCACAGTTTCCAGTGCGAGCACTACCACAGTTTCCAGTGCCAGCACTGCCACAGTTTCCAGTGCCAGCACTACCACAGTTTCCAGTGCCAGCACTACCACAGTTTCCAGTGCCAGCACTACCACAGTTTCCAGTGCCAGCACTACCACAGTTTCCAGTGCCAACACTACCACAGTTTCCAGTGCCAGCACTGCCACAGTTTCCAGTGCCAGCACTACCACAGTTTCCAGTGCCAGCACTACCACAGTTTCCAGTGCCAGCACTACCACAGTTTCCAGTGCCAGCACTACCACAGTTTCCAGTGCCAGCACTACCACAGTTTCCAGTGCCAGCACTACCACAGTTTCCAGTGCCAGCACTACCACAGTTTCCAGTGCCAGCACTACCACAGTTTCCAGTGCCAGCACTACCACAGTTTCCAGTGCCAGCACTACCACAGTTTCCAGTGCCAGCACTACCACAGTTTCCAGTGCCAGCACTACCACAGTTTCCAGTGCCAGCACTACCACAGTTTCCAGTGCCAGCACTACCACAGTTTCCAGTGCCAGCACTACCACAGTTTCCAGTGCCAGCACTGCCACAGTTTCCAGTGCCAGCACTACCACAGTTTCCAGTGCCAGCACTACCACAGTTTCCAGTGCCAACACTACCACAGTTTCCAGTGCTAGCACTACCACAGTTTCCAGTGCCAACACTACCACAGTTTCCAGTGCCAGCACTACCACAGTTTCCAGTGCCAGCACTACCACAGTTTCCAGTGCCAGCACTACCACAGTTTCCAGTGCCAGCACTACCACAGTTTCCAGTGCCAGCACTACCACAGTTTCCAGTGCCAGCACTGCCACAGTTTCCAGTGCCAGCACTACCACAGTTTCCAGTGCCAGCACTACCACAGTTTCCAGTGCCAACACTACCACAGTTTCCAGTGCTAGCACTACCACAGTTTCCAGTGCCAACACTACCACAGTTTCCAGTGCCAGCACTACCACAGTTTCCAGTGCCAACACTACCAGTTTCCAGTGCCAGCACTACCACAGTTTCCAGTGCCAACACTACCACAGTTTCCAGTGCCAACACTACCACAGTTTCCAGTGCCAGCACTACCACAGTTTCCAGTGCCAGCACTACCACAGTTTCCAGTGCCAGCACTACCACAGTTTCCAGTGCCAGCACTACCACAGTTTCCAGTGCCAACACTACCACAGTTTCCAGTGCTAGCACTGCCACAGTTTCCAGTGCCAGCACTACCACAGTTTCCACTGCCAACACTACCAGTTTCCAGTGCCAGCACTACCACAGTTTCCAGTGCCAACACTACCAGTTTCCAGTGCCAGCACTACCACAGTTTCCACTGCCAACACTACCAGTTTCCAGTGGCAGCACTACCACAGTTTCCACTGCCAACACTACCAGTTTCCAGTGCCAGCACTACCACAGTTTCCACTGCCAGCACTACCAGTTTCCAGTGCCAACACTACCACAGTTTCCAGTGCCAACACTACCACAGTTTCCAGTGCCAGCACTACCACAGTTTCCAGTGCCAGCACTACCACAGTTTCCAGTGCCAGCACTACCACAGTTTCCAGTGCCAGCACTACCACAGTTTCCAGTGCCAACACTACCACAGTTTCCAGTGCTAGCACTGCCACAGTTTCCAGTGCCAGCACTACCACAGTTTCCACTGCCAGGGAGGCAGTGGAAACTGTGCCTCTACTCACATCTATATTCGACTCTACTGCCTCTAGTCACCTCTATATTCGACTCTACTTCCTCTAGTCACCTCTATATTCGACTCTGCTGCCTCTAGTCACCTCTATATTCGACTCTACTGCCTCTAGTCACCTCTATATTCGACTCTACTGCCTCTAGTCACCTCTATATTCGACTCTGCTGCCTCTACTCACATCTATATTCGACTCTACTGCCTCTAGTCACCTCTATATTCGACTCTACTTCCTCTAGTCACCTCTATATTCGACTCTGCTGCCTCTAGTCACCTCTATATTCGACTCTACTGCCTCTAGTCACCTCTATATTCGACTCTGCTGCCTCTACTCACATCTATATTCGACTCTGCTGCCTCTAGTCACCTCTATATTCGACTCTACTGCCTCTAGTCACCTCTATATTCGACTCTACTGCCTGTAGTCACCTCTATATTCGACTCTACTTCCTCTAGTCACCTCTATATTCGACTCTACTTCCTCTAGTCACCTCTATATTCGACTCTACTGCCTCTAGTCACCTCTATATTCGACTCTACTGCCTGTAGTCACCTCTATATTCGACTCTACTTCCTCTAGTCACCTCTATATTCGACTCTACTGCCTCTAGTCACCTCTATATTCGACTCTACTGCCTGTAGTCACCTCTATATTCGACTCTACTTCCTCTAGTCACCTCTATATTCGACTCTACTTCCTCTAGTCACCTCTATATTCGACTCTACTGCCTCTAGTCACCTCTATATTCGACTCTACTGCCTGTAGTCACCTCTATATTCGACTCTACTTCCTCTAGTCACCTCTATATTCGACTCTACTGCCTCTAGTCACCTCTATATTCGACTCTACTGCCTGTAGTCACCTCTATATTCGACTCTGCTGCCTCTAGTCACCTCTATATTCGACTGAAGAGGCTTGCTAAGCAGACTAAATATTCTGACCAATACACATCAGTCTTTCATCTGGTATACACCTGTATACTTGTATTCTTGTATACTGGAGTAATATATACCTGGTCGATCGTTATACACAGACTACCTGGTCGTTATATGAGGGAGGGGGGGAACAGTGCCAGCAGTGCTGGGTTATTTCTCAGCCACTTTCACTGCTGTGGGCTACTGTTAAAGTTGTGTTATTCCCGCGGGTAACTGGTCCCAGACCAGGTCCCAGACCAGGTCCCACATCAGGTCTTACACCACTTCTCAGACTAGGACCCAGACCAGGTCCCAGACCAGGTCCCACATCAGGTCTTACACCACTTCTCAGACTAGGACCCAGACCAGGTCCCAGACCAGGTCCCACATCAGGTCTTACACCACTTCTCAGACTAGGACCCAGACCAGGTCTCAGGCTAGGTCCTACACCAGTTCCCAGGCTAGGTCCCACACCAGTTCCCAGGCTAGGTCCTACACCAGTTCCCAGGCTAGGTCCCAGACCAGCTCCCAGGCTAGGTCCCACACCAGTTCCCAGGCTAGGTCCCACACCAGTGTTCAGGCTAGGTCCTACACCAGTTCCCAGGCTAGGTCCTACACCAGTTCCCAGGCTAGGTCCCACACCAGTTCCCAGGCTAGGTCCCACACCAGTTCCCAGGCTGGGTCCCACACCAGTTCCCAGGCTAGGTCCTACACCAGTTCCCAGGCTAGGTCCTACACCAGTTCCCAGGCTAGGTCCCACACCAGTTCCCAGGCTAGGTCCTACACCAGTTCCCAGGCTAGGTCCTACACCAGTTCCCAGGCTAAGCCCTACACCAGTTCCCAGGCTAGGTCCCACACCAGTTCCCAGGCTGGGTCCCACACCAGTTCCCAGGCTAGGTCCCACACCAGTTCCCAGGCTAGGTCCTACACCAGTTCCCAGGCTAGGTCCCACACCAGTTCCCAGGCTAGGTCCCACACCAGTTCCCAGGCTAGGTCCTACACCAGTTCCCAGGCTAGGTCCTACACCAGTTCCCAGGCTAAGCCCTACACCAGTTCCCAGGCTAGGTCCCACACCAGTTCCCAGGCTGGGTCCCACACCAGTTCCCAGGCTAGGTCCCACACCAGTTCCCAGGCTAGGTCCCACACCAGTTTTCAGGCTAGGTCCTACACCAGTTCCCAGGCTAGGTCCCACACCAGTTCCCAGGCTAGGTCCTACACCAGTTCCCAGGCTAGGTCCCACACCAGTTCCCAGGCTAGGTCCCACACCAGTTCCCAGGCTAGGTCCCACACCAGTTCCCAGGCTAGGTCCCACACCAGTTCCCAGGCTAGGTCCCACACCAGTTTTCAGGCTAGGTCCCATACCAGTTCCCAGGCTAGGTCCAATACCAGTTCCCAGGCTAGGTCCCACACCAGTTCCCAGGCTAGGTCGCACACCAGTTTTCAGGCTAGGTCCTACACCAGTTCCCAGGCTAGGTCCCACACCAGTTCCCAGGCTAGGTCCCACACCAGTTCCCAGGCTAGGTCCCACACCAGTTTTCAGGCTAGGTCCTACACCAAATCAGAGGCTAGGTCCCAGACCAGCTCCCAGGCTAGGTCCCAGATCAGTTCCCTGGATGGTAGAACCTCCCTGGATGGTTGTATCTCCGTGGATGGTAGTACCTCCTCGGATGGTTGTACCTCCCTGGATGGTAGTACCTCCCTGGATGGTAGTACCTCCCTGGATGGTAGTACCTCCCTGGATGCTAGTACCTCCCTGGATGGTAGTACCTCCCTGGATGGTAGTACCTCCCTGGATGGTAGTACCTCCCTGGATGGTAGTACCTCCCTGGATGGTACTACCTCCCTGGATGGTTGTACCTCCCTGGATGGTAGTACCTCCCGGGATGGTAGTACCTCCCTGGATGGTTGTACCTCCCTGGATGGTAGTACCTCCCTGGATGGTTGTACCTCCCTGGATGGTTGTACCTCCCTGGATGGTAGTACCTCCCTGGATGGTACTACCTCCCTGGATGGTTGTACCTCCCTGGATGGTAGTACCTCCCTGGATGGTTGTACCTCCCTGGATGGTACTACCTCCCTGGATGGTTGTACCTCCCTGGATGGTACTACCTCCCTGGATGGTACTACCTCCCTGGATGGTTGTACCTCCCTGGATGGTAGTACCTCCCTGGATGGTTGTACCTCCCTGGATGGTTGTACCTCCCTGGATGGTACTACCTCCCTGGATGGTACTACCTCCGTGGATGGTTGTACCTCCCTGGATGGTAGTACCTCCCTGGATGGTTGTACCTCCCTGGATGGTAGTACCTCCCTGGATGGTTGTACCTCCCTGGATGGTAGTACCTCCCTGGATGGTAGTACCTCCCTGGATGGTAGTACCTCCCTGGATGGTAGTACCTCCCTGGATGGTTGTACCTCCCTGGATGGTAGTACCTCCCTGGATGGTAGTACCTCCCTGGATGGTAGTACCTCCCTGGATGGTAGTACCTCCCTGGATGGTTGTACCTCCCTGGATGGTAGTACCTCCCTGGATGATAGTACCTCCCTGGATGGTTGTACCTCCCTGGATGGTCGTACCTCCCTGGATGGTTGTACCTCCCTGGATGGTAGTACCTCCCTGGATGGTAGTACCTCCCTGGATGGTAGTACCTCCCTGGATGGTAGTCCCTCCCTGGATGGTTGTACCTCCCTGGATGGTAGTACCTCCCTGGATGGTTGTACCTCCCTGGATGGTAGTACCTCCCTGGATGGTAGTACCTCCCTGGATGGTAGTACCTCCCTGGATGGTAGTACCTCCCTGGATGGTAGTACCTCCCTGGATGGTAGTACCTCCCTGGATGGTTGTACCTCCCTGGATGGTAGTACCTCCCTGGATGGTAGTACCTCCCTGGATGGTTGTACCTCCCTGGATGGTTGTACCTCCCTGGATGGTAGTACCTCCCTGGATGGTAGTACCTCCCTGGATGGTAGTACCTCCCTGGATGGTAGTACCTCCCTGGATGGTTGTACCTCCCTGGATGGTAGTACCTCCCTGGATGGTAGTACCTCCCTGGATGGTAGTACCTCCCTGGATGGTAGTACCTCCCTGGATGGTAGTACCTCCCTGGATGGTTGTACCTCCCTGGATGGTAGTACCTCCCTGGATGGTAGTACCTCCCTGGATGGTTGTACCTCCCTGGATGGTTGTACCTCCCTGGATGGTAGTACCTCCCTGGATGGTAGTACCTCCCTGGATGGTAGTACCTCCCTGGATGGTAGTAGCTCCCTGGATGGTAGTACCTCCCTGGATGGTTGTACCTCCCTGGATGGTAGTACCTCCCTGGATGATAGTACCTCCCTGGATGGTTGTACCTCCCTGGATGGTAGTACCTCCCTGGATGGTTGTACCTCCCTGGATGGTAGTACCTCCCTGGATGGTAGTACCTCCCTGGATGGTAGTACCTCCCTGGATGGTAGTCCCTCCCTGGATGGTTGTACCTCCCTGGATGGTTGTACCTCCCTGGATGGTAGTACCTCCCTGGATGGTAGTACCTCCCTGGATGGTAGTACCTCCCTGGATGGTAGTACCTCCCTGGATGGTAGTACCTCCCTGGATGGTTGTACCTCCCTGGATGGTAGTACCTCCCTGGATGGTAGTACCTCCCTGGATGGTTGTACCTCCCTGGATGGTTGTACCTCCCTGGATGGTAGTACCTCCCTGGATGGTAGTACCTCCCTGGATGGTAGTACCTCCCTGGATGGTAGTAGCTCCCTGGATCGTTGTACCTCCCTGGATGGTAGTACCTCCCTGGATGGTAGTACCTCCCTGGATGGTAGTACCTCCCTGGATGGTAGTACCTCCCTGGATGGTAGTACCTCCCTGGATGGTAGTACCTCCCTGGATGGTAGTACCTCCCTGGATGGTAGTAGCTCCCTGGATGGTTGTACCTCCCTGGATGGTTGTACCTCCCTGGATGGTAGTACCTCCCTGGATGGTTGTACCTCCCTGGATGGTAGTACCTCCCTGGATGGTTGTACCTCCCTGGATGGTAGTACCTCCCTGGATGGTTGTACCTCCCTGGATGGTAGTACCTCCCTGGATGGTTGTACCTCCCTGGATGGTTGTACCTCCCTGGATGGTTAGTCTACCATACTACCACCAGAGTACAGACTACCTTAAATATTTCGGTAACGACTGGCGATCTTAAAGTAATGTTTAGGTGGTCATTGTGGGTCCGTTCAGTCATAAGTCACGTGTTGTATACCTGAGTGATGTGTGGATGGTATACCAACAGTGTATGACGTGGTAGTGATGGTATATCAGCACTGGTATGTTCTGGAGGTATATCTCGTAGCCCTGAAGTAAGGTTACCTAAGTCGGGCTCCAGGTACTTCTCAGTTAGGTTACCCAAGTCGGGCTCCAGGTACTTCTCAGTTAGGTTACCCAAGTCGGGCTCCAGGTACTTCTCAGTTAGGTTCCCTAAGTCGGGCTCCAGGTACTTCTCAGTTAGGTTACCTAAGTCGGGCTCCAGGTACTTCTCAGTTAGGTTACCTAAGTCGGGCTCCAGGTACTTCTCAGTTAGGTTACCTAAGTCGGGCTCCAGGTACTTCTCAGTTAGGTTACCTAAGTCGGGCTCCAGGTACTTCTCAGTTAGGTTACCTAAGTCGGGTTCCAGGTACTTCTCAGTTAGGTTACCTAAGTCGGGCTCCTGGTACTTCTCAGTTAGGTTACCTAAGTCGGGCTCCAGGTACTTCTCAGTTAGGTTACCTAAGTCGGGCGCCAGGTACTTCTCAGTTAGGTTAACTAAGTCGGGCTCCAGGTACTTCTCAGTTAGGTTACCTAAGTCGGGCTCCAGGTACTTCTCAGTTAGGTTACCTAAGTCGGGCTCCAGATATTCTCAGTTCACTATTTTTGTAATGTCGTTACATACAGAGATAGTTTTTACCTAGTACTTGTATATTCCAGCAGGTACTGGAGTGTCTTACACAGTATAACACTCCAGCAGGTACTGGAGTGTCTTAGTATAACACTCCAGCAGGTACTGGAGTGTCTTACACAGTATAACACTCCAGCAGGTACTGGAGTGTCTTAGTATAACACTCCAGCAGGTACTGGAGTGTCTTACACAGTATAACACTCCAGCAGGTACTGGAGTGTCTTACACAGTATAATACTCCAGCAGGTACTGGAGTGTCTTACACAGTATAACACTCCAGCAGGTACTGGAGTGTCTTACACAGTATAATACTCCAGCAGGTACTGGAGTGTCTTACACAGTATAATACTCCAGCAGGTACTGGAGTGTCTTACACAGTATAACACTCCAGCAGGTACTGGAGTGTCTTACACAGTATAACACTCCAGCAGGTACTGGAGTGTCTTACACAGTATAACACTCCAGCAGGTACTGGAGTGTCTTACACAGTATAACACTCCAGCAGGTACTGGAGTGTCTTACACAGTATAACACTCCAGCAGGTACTGGAGTGTCTTACACAGTATAACACTCCAGCAGGTACTGGAGTGTCTTGCACAGTGTAATACTCCAGCAGGTACTGGAGTGTCTTACTCAACAGTGCCACTGTGGTAACTGACACCAGTGGCGCCACACCTTTGACTTGGCGCCAGAGTTGAAAGTTTGGCGTAATAATTCTGGTGTGAGAGAGGTCAAGGTTTGGTTTAGTGTTAATCAAGGCACTGCCTTGGTTGGCACTTGCTGGTTGTGTGTTGTCGTTTATTTGTGGTTGCAGGGTCGAATCACAGCTCCAGTGTGTGTGTGTGTATCCAACTATAATAGGTCAAGTGTAGATTCATCCCTTGATTGCAACAATAACAGTTACGTTGGTGGATCATTTGACCCTGGAGATTTGTACGGCTTTACCGAAGTCCGGTAAATTGAAGTGAGTTGAACGGTGGGGTTAACAAGGTCGAGGTGTTGAGCACATGTAACCCTTAGTGACCGTCTTCCTGCCTCATTATAGGAGAATGTTGGCAGTACGTTTATATATATATATATATATATATATATATATATATATATATATATATATATATATATATATATATATATATATATATATATATAATAGTAGAAGGCTTATAAGACAGAGATATCACTTAATCTTCAAAATTTTGTTAATTATAAATGAATCTAATTTGTATAACCCTGGACTAATGTTCATATTATGAACCTTGATTCAGTTGTATTTCTCTCGGCCATAGACCTGTTTGATACAACTTTCTCGGCCTTTTAAAGATCAACTGGATGGTTAATATCTCTCACATAAAGAGGGCATTAAACTCTTGTTCAGTTGTAATGCTGTTTGCTGTGTGTTCTTGGTTCAAGCTTCCTCCAGTTTGGTATGGCAATGGGAACTCCTCTGTCACCTGTCTTTACCAAAGTTATAGTGGAGCTAAGTGCTTCAGATATGTTGATTTTTGTGTCTAAATGTGTAAGAGTATAGATCTAAACCTAACTTCAAAGCAACAGTAAACATTTGAAAATTGACATAGAGGATCTCATTAGGAAATCAATGTAGATTGAGATTTTTTTTAGATGTCTTGTAATGGGTCCCTTTTATTTCCTTTTTAATTACTGAGATGCCTGTAGGGACCTCTGTGAGGTTTTATTATTGAAGGGCTGGGCCAGGTTGGCCACTATACCGACCCTAGGCCAGGTTGGCCACACTATACCGACCCTGGGCCAGGTTGGCCACGCTATACCGACCCAGGGCCAGGTTGGCCACGCTATACCGACCCTGGGCCAGGTTGGCCACGCTATACCGACCCTGGGCCAGGTTGGCCACACTACACTGACCCTGGACCAGGTTGGCCACACTACACTGACAATGGGCCAGGTTGGCAACACTACACTGACCCTGGACCAGGTTGGCAACACTACACTGACCCTGGACCAGGTTGGCCACACTACACTGACCCTGGACCAGGTTGGCCACACTACACTGACCCTGGGCCAGGTTGGCCAAACTACACTGATCCTGGGCCATGTTGGCCTCACTACCCTGGTCAGGTTGGCCACACTACACTGCCCATGGCCAGATTGGTCACACAATACTGGCCCTGGCCCAGGCTGGCCACACTACACGCTCCAGTAAGTGCCTGAACGTCTGAAATTACACGCTGGTGCCAGGCATTACTGTGTGTCTCAGATAGAGAGAGAGAGAGAGAGAGAGAGGGGGAGGGAAGATATAAGGGAGTTGACAGCAGTTCCTGGCCTCCACAACATCCAAGAGGGATGTTGTGTATCAAGAGTCTTGGTGTGTGTACACTAGTGTATCAAGAGTCTTGGTGTGTGTACACTAGTGTATCAAGAGTCTTGGTGTGTGTACACTAGTGTATCAAGAGTCTTGGTGTGTGTACACTAGTGTATCAAGAGTCTTGGTGTGTGTACACTAGTGTATCAAGAGTCTTGGTGTGTGTACACTAGTGTATCAAGAGTCTTGGTGTGTGTACACTAGTGTATCAAGAGTCTTGGTGTGTCTACACTAGTGTATCAAGAGTCTTGGTGTGTCTACACTAGTGTATCAAGAGTCTTGGTGTGTCTACACTAGTGTATCAAGTCTTGGTGTGTCTACACTAGTGTATCAAGAGTCTTGGTGTGTGTACACTAGTGTATCAAGAGTCTTGGTGTGTGTACACTAGTGTATCAAGAGTCTTGGTGTGTGTACACTAGTGTATCAAGAGTCTTGGTGTGTGTACACTAGTGTATCAAGAGTCTTGGTGTGTGTACACTAGTGTATCAAGAGTCTTGGTGTGTGTACACTAGTGTATCAAGAGTCTTGGTGTGTGTACACTAGTGTATCAAGAGTCTTGGTGTGTGTACACTAGTGTATCAAGAGTCTTGGTGTGTCTACACTAGTGTATCAAGAGTCTTGGTGTGTCTACACTAGTGTATCAAGAGTCTTGGTGTGTCTACACTAGTGTATCAAGTCTTGGTGTGTCTACACTAGTGTATCAAGAGTCTTGGTGTGTGTACACTAGTGTATCAAGAGTCTTGGTGTGTGTACACTAGTGTATCAAGAGTCTTGGTGTGTGTACACTAGTGTATCAAGAGTCTTGGTGTGTGTACACTAGTGTATCAAGAGTCTTGGTGTGTGTACACTAGTGTATCAAGAGTCTTGGTGTGTCTACACTAGTGTATCAAGAGTCTTGGTGTGTGTACACTAGTGTATCAAGAGTCTTGGTGTGTCTACACTAGTGTATCAAGAGTCTTGGTGTCTGTACACTAGCGTATCAAGAGTCTTGGTGTGTGTACACTAGTGTATCAAGAGTCTTGGTGTGTCTACACTAGTGTATCAAGAGTCTTGGTGTGTCTACACTAGTGTATCAAGAGTCTTGGTGTGTGTACACTAGTGTATCAAGAGTCTTGGTGTGTCTACACTAGTGTATCAAGAGTCTTGGTGTCTGTACACTAGCGTATCAAGAGTCTTGGTGTGTGTACACTAGTGTATCAAGAGTCTTGGTGTGTCTACACTAGTGTATCAAGAGTCTTGGTGTGTCTACACTAGTGTATCAAGAGTCTTGGTGTGTCTACACTAGTGTATCAAGAGTCTTGGTGTCTGTACACTAGCGTATCAAGAGTCTTGGTGTGTGTACACTAGTGTATCAAGAGTCTTGGTGTGTCTACACTAGTGTATCAAGAGTCTTGGTGTCTGTACACTAGCGTATCAAGAGTCTTGGTGTGTGTACACTAGTGTATCAAGAGTCTTGGTGTGTGTACACTAGTGTATCAAGAGTCTTGGTGTGTGTACACTAGCGTATCAAGAGTCTTGGTGTGTCTACAGTAGTGTATCAAAAGTCTTGGTGTGTCTACACTAGTGTATCAAGAGTCTTGGTGTGTGTACACTAGTGTATCAAGAGTCTTGGTGTGTCTACAGTAGTGTATCAAGAGTCTTGGTGTGTGTACACTAGCGTATCAAGAGTCTTGGTGTGTGTACACTAGTGTATCAAGAGTCTTGGTGTGTCTACAGTAGTGTATCAAGAGTCTTGGTGTGTCTAC
>NW_027195033.1:780000-787500 GCF_038502225.1 Cherax quadricarinatus
ACTTCACGTCATCTGCAAACAGGGACACCTCAGAGTCTATTCCTTCCGTCATGTCGTTCACAAATACCAGAAACAGCACTGGTCCTAGGACTGACCCCTGCGGGACCCCGCTGGTCACAGGTGCCCACTCTGACACCTCGCCACGTACCATGACTCGCTGCTGTCGTCCTGACAAGTATTCCCTGATCCATTGTAGTGCCTTCCCTGTTATCCCTGCTTGGTCCTCCAGTTTTTGCACCAATCTCTTGTGTGGAACTGTGTCAAACGCCTTCTTGCAGTCCAAGAAAATGCAATCCACCCACCCCTCTCTCTCTTGTCTTACTGCTGTCACCATGTCATAGAACTCCAGTAGGTTTGTGACACAGGATTTCCCGTCCCTGAAACCATGTGTACGAATGGTATATAATACCGACAAGATGAGAGTAAGACACTTGTGCAACATCTGGGTATCTTTATTGTAGACGTTTCGCCATCCAGTGGCTTTATCAATACAAATTCTAGGACATAACTTGAAGACAGTAGAACTATGTACAGAAGATGAGGTAATCAGTCCCTCAACCTAGGAGTAGGTGCGAACAGCACCATAGTCGTGGAGATTCTCCACGACTGTGGTGCTGTTCGCACCTACTCCTAGGTTGAGGGACTGATTACCTCATCTTCTGTACATAGTTCTACTGTCTTCAAGTTACGTCCTAGAATTTGTATTGATAAAGCCACTGGATGGCGAAACGTCTACAATAAAGATACCCAGATGTTGCACAAGTGTCTTACTCTCACCCTGAAACCATGTTGGCTGCTGTTGATGAGATCGTTCCTTTCTAGGTGTTCCACCACTCTTCTCCTGATAATCTTCTCCATGATTTTGCATACTATACATGTCAGTGACACTGGTCTGTAGTTTAATGCTTCATGTCTGTCTCCTTTTTTAAAGATTGGGACTACATTTGCTGTCTTCCATGCCTCAGGCAATCTCCCTGTTTCGATAGATGTATTGAATATTGTTGTTAGGGGTACACATAGCGCCTCTGCTCCCTCTCTCAATACCCATGGGGAGATGTTATCTGGCCCCATTGCCTTTGAGGTATCTAGCTCACTCAGAAGCCTCTTCACTTCTTCCTCGGTTGTGTGCACTGTGTCCAGCACTTGGTGGTGTGCCCCACCTCTCCGTCTTTCTGGAGTCCCTTCTGTCTCCTCTGTGAACACTTCTTTGAATCTCTTGTTGAGTTCCTCACATACTTCACGGTCATTTCTTGTTGTCTCTCCTCCTTCCTTCCTTAGCCTAATTACCTGGTCCTTGACTGTTGTTTTCCTCCTGATGTGGCTGTACAACAGTTTCGGGTCAGATTTGGCTTTCGCTGCTATGTCATTTTCATATTGTCTTTGGGCCTCCCTTCTTATCTGTGCATATTCGTTTCTGGCTCTACGACTGCTCTCCTTATTCTCCTGGGTCCTTTGCCTTCTATATTTCTTCCATTCCCTAGCACACTTGGTTTTTGCCTCCCTGCACCTTTGGGTAAACCATGGGCTCATCCTGGCTTTTTCATTATTCCTGTTACCCTTGGGTACAAACCTCTCCTCAGCCTCCTTGCATTTTGTTGCTACATATTCCATCATCTCATTAACTGGCTTCCCTGCCAGTTCTCTGTCCCACTGAACCCCGTTCAGGTAGTTCCTCATTCCTGTGTAGTCCCCTTTCTTGTAGTTTGGCTTCATTCGTCCTGGCCTTCCTGCTTCTCCCTCCACTTGTAGCTCTACTGTGTATTCGAAGCTTAAAACCACATGGTCACTGGCCCCAAGGGGTCTTTCATATGTGATGTCCTCGATATCTGCACTACTGAAGGTGAATACTAAGTCCAGTCTTGCTGGTTCATCCTCTCCTCTCTCTCTTGTAGTGTCCCTTACGTGTTGGCACATGAAGTTTTCCAGTACCACCTCCATCATCTTAGCCCTCCACGTATCTTGGCCCCCATGTGGGTCCAAGTTCTCCCAATCGATCTCCTTGTGGTTAAAGTCACCCATGATCAGGAGCTTTGCCCTGCATGCATGAGCTCTTCTGGCCACTCTAGCCAGTGTGTCAACCATCGCTCTATTGCTCTCGTCGTACTCTTGCCTTGGCCTCCTGCTGTTCTGTGGTGGGTTATACATCACTGCTATTACCACCTTGGGACCTCCAGAGTGAAGTGTTCCCGCTATGTAATCACTTTCTTCTCCGCTGTCTCCTCTCTCCAGCTCATCATGTGTTTGTGTGTGTGTGTGTATACTCACCTAATTGTGGTTGCAGAGGTCGATTCACAGCTCCTGGCCCCGCCTCTTCACTGGTCGCTACTAGGTCACTTCCTGCTCCACTAGCTTTGTCGTACCTCTTCTTAAAGCTATGTATGGATCTTGTCTCCACTACATCACTTTCCAGACTTCCACTTCCTAACAACTGTGGCCCAAGAAATACTTCCTAACATCCCTGTGATTCATCTTCAACTTCCAGGTGTGTGTATGAACTGGTAACAGTGGGTGGTGGGTAGATGGGTGGTGGTAGACTCAAGTGGGTTTGGAATGTGGGGGGGCAGGTGGGTGGGTGTGTGTGGGGGTGAATTTAGTGGGTGAGTGGGTGTATGTGGGTGGCCAGGCTGTCATACTGTGTGTTACACTATGTGGTGGTGACTCACAGCTGGGATATCCACACTGTTTAAAACACCTGTTATGTTCAACACTCCACCTGACTCTCTCTCTCTGTCTCTCTGTCTCTCTCTCTCTCTGTCTCTGTCTCTCTCTCTCTCTCTCTCTCTCTCTGTCTCTGTCTGTCTCTCTCTCTCTCTCTGTCTCTGTCTCTCTGTCTCTCTCGTGTGTAGGAAGGCAGTCTGACAGGCCAGCAGAACATTTGTGTCTACTGTCTTTGTCTACACACCTGTGTCTGTGTCAACACACCTGTCTGTTTCTACGAACCTGTGCTTTCCTACTTGTATTTGTGGAGGTCGAGACTCAGCTCTTGGCCCCTCTCATACGCCACATTATCACTGTGCGTATTTTGTGTGTGCGTGTGTGTGTGTGTGTGTTGTGTGTGTGTGTGTTGTGTGTGTGTGTGTGTTGTGTGTGTGTGTGTGTGTGTTGTGTGTGTGTGTGTGTGTGTTGTGTGTATGTGTATGTGTGTGTGTGTGTGTGTGTGTGTGTGTGTGTGTGTGTGTGTGTGTGTGTGTGTGTGTGTGTGTATAACAGAATTATATACATAAGTAGAGTGCTGTTAGTCTAATATGCGAGGTACACTGTAGGAACAGAGGTCTGCTGTCTGTCAGTGTGGTGTAGACAGCCGCAGAGGCTGTGGTGCATGTGTGGGCCACTAGCAGCAATAGTCTGGTTGACCACACAGGTGTTAGGCAAGCCTGATCTTGGACCAGACTGAGGGAGTTGCTGTTTTCTATCTGCTGTAATAACTACCGCTGGTGGTGGTGTGAGTGCTGTAATAACTACCACTGGAGGTGTGAGTGCTGTAATAACTACCGCTGGTGGTGGTGTTAGTGCTGTAATAACTACCGCTGGTGGTGGTGTGAGTGCTGTAATAACTACCACTGGAGGTGTGAGTGCTGTAATAACTACCGCTGGTGGTGTTAGTGCTGTAATAACTACCGCTGGTGGTGGTGTTAGTGCTGTAATAACTACCGCTGGTGGTGGTGTGAGTGCTGTAATAACTACCACTGGAGGTGTGAGTGCTGTAATAACTACCGCTGGTGGTGTTAGTGCTGTAATAACTACCGCTGGTGGTGGTGTGAGTGCTGTAATAACTACCGCTGGTGGTGGTGTTAGTGCTGTAATAACTACCGCTGGTGGTGGTGTTAGTGCTGTAATAACTACCACTGGAGGTGTGAGTGCTGTAATAACTACCGCTGGTGGTGGTGTTAGTGCTGTAATAACTACCACTGGAGGTGTGAGTGCTGTAATAACTACCGCTGGAGGTGTGAGTGCTGTAATAACTACCGCTGGAGGTGTGAGTGCTGTAATAACTACCACTGGAGGTGTGAGTGCTGTAATAACTACCGCTGGAGGTGTGAGTGCTGTAATAACTACCGCTGGTGGTGGTGTTAGTGCTGTAATAACTACCGCTGGTGGTGGTGTTAGTGCTGTAATAACTACCGCTGGTGGTGTTAGTGCTGTAATAACTACCGCTGGTGGTGGTGTTAGTGCTGTAATAACTACCGCTGGTGGTGGTGTTAGTGCTGTAATAACTACCGCTGGTGGTGGTGTTAGTGCTGTAATAACTACCGCTGGTGGTGGTGTTAGTGCTGTAATAACTACCGCTGGTGGTGTGAGTGCTGTAATAACTACCGCTGGTGGTGTGAGTGCTGTAATAACTACCGCTGGTGGTGGTGTTAGTGCTGTAATAACTACCGCTGGTGGTGTGAGTGCTGTAATAACTACCGCTGGTGGTGGTGTTAGTGCTGGAATAACTACCGCTGGTGGTGTTGTGCTGGTGGTGTTAGTGCTGTAATAACTACGCTGGTGGTGGTGTTAGTGCTGGCTGGTGGTGTTAGTGCTGTAATAACTACCGCTGTGCTGTAATAACTACCGCTGGTGAGTGCTGTAATAACTACCGCTGGTGGTGGTGTTAGTGCTGTAATAACTACCGCTGGTGGTGGTGTTAGTGCTGTAATAACTACCGCTGGTGGTGGTGTTAGTGCTGTAATAACTACCGCTGGTGGTGTGAGTGCTGTAATAACTACCGCTGGTGGTGTGAGTGCTGTAATAACTACCGCTGGTGGTGGTGTTAGTGCTGTAATTACCGCTGGTGGTGTGAGTGCTGTAATAACTACCGCTGGTGGTGTGAGTGCTGTAATAACTACCGCTGGTGGTGGTGTGAGTGCTGTAATAACTACCGCTGGTGGTGTGAGTGCTGTAATAACTACCGCTGGTGGTGTTAGTGCTGTAATAACTACCGCTGGTGGTGTGAGTGCTGTAATAACTACCGCTGGTGGTGGTGTTAGTGCTGTAATAACTACCACTGGAGGTGTGAGTGCTATAATAACTACCGCTGGAGGTGTGAGTGCTGTAATAACTACCGCTGGAGGTGTGAGTGCTGTAATAACTACCGCTGGAGGTGTGAGTGCTGTAATAACTACCGCTGGTGGTGTGAGTGCTGTAATAACTACCGCTGGTGGTGTTAGTGCTGTAATAACTACCGCTGGTGGTGGTGTTAGTGCTGTAATAACTACCGCTGGTGGTGGTGTTAGTGCTGTAGTAACTACCGCTGGTGGTGGTGTGAGTGCTGTAATAACTACCGCTCTGCAGCCTTGATGGTGGTGCTGGTGGTGGTGTGAGTGCTGTAATAACTACCGCTGGTGGTGGTGTGAGTGCTGTAATAACTACCGCTCTGCAGCCTTGATGGTGGTGCTGGTGGTGGTGTTAGTGCTGTAATAACTACCGCTGGTGGTGTGAGTGCTGTAATAACTACCGCTGGTGGTGGTGTGAGTGCTGTAATAACTACCGCTGGTGGTGGTGTGAGTGCTGTAATAACTACCGCTGGTGGTGTGAGTGCTGTAATAACTACCGCTGGTGGTGTGAGTGCTGTAATAACTACCCCTGGTGGTGGTTGCTTCAGCCAGGAGTGAGTCACCAGAGTGTAACATGTTCACTCATCCTGAGTAACACTGTGGTAACACTACTCACTACACTGTTACTCAAGTAACAACAGTCTTCACTGTTACTCAAGTAACAACAGTCCTCACTACACTGTTACTCAAGTAACAACAGTCCTCACTACACTGTTACTCAAGTAACAACAGTCTTCACTACACTGTTACTCAAGTAACAACAGTCCTCACTACACTGTTACTCGAGTAACAACAGTCTTCACTACACTGTTACTCAAGTAACAACAGTCCTCACTACACTGTTACTCAAGTAACAACAGTCCTCACTACACTGTTACTCAAGTAACAACAATATTCACTACACTGTTACTCAAGTAACAGCAGTCTTCACTACACTGTTACTCAAGTAACAACAGTCCTCACTACACTGTTACTCAAGTAACAACAATATTCACTACACTGTTACTCAAGTAACAACAGTCCTCACTACACTGTTACTCAAGTAACAACAGTCCTCACTACACTGTTACTCAAGTAACAACAGTCTTCACTACACTGTTACTCAAGTAACAACAGTCCTCACTACACTGTTACTCAAGTAACAACAGTCCTCACTACACTGTTACTCAAGTAACAACAGTCTTCACTACACTGTTACTCAAGTAACAACAGTCCTCACTACACTGTTACTCAAGTAACAACAGTCTTCACTACACTGTTACTCAAGTAACAACAGTCCTCACTACACTGTTACTCAAGTAACAACAGTCCTCACTACACTGTTACTCAAGTAACAACAGTCTTCACTACACTGTTACTCAAGTAACAACAGTCTTCACTACACTGTTACTCAAGTAACAACAATATTCACTACACTGTTACTCAAGTAACAGCAGTCTTCACTACACTGTTACTCAAGTAACAACAGTCCTCACTACACTGTTACTCAAGTAACAACAATATTCACTACACTGTTACTCAAGTAACAACAGTCCTCACTACACTGTTACTCAAGTAACAACAGTCCTCACTACACTGTTACTCAAGTAACAACAGTCTTCACTACACTGTTACTCAAGTAACAACAGTCCTCACTACACTGTTACTCAAGTAACAACAGTCCTCACTACACTGTTACTCAAGTAACAACAGTCCTCACTACACTGTTACTCAAGTAACAACAGTCCTCACTACACTGTTACTCAAGTAACAACAGTCCTCACTACACTGTTACTCAAGTAACAACAGTCCTCACTACACTGTTACTCAAGTAACAACACTCTTCACTACACTGTTACTCAAGTAACAACAATATTCAATACACTGTTACTCAAGTAACAACAGTCCTCACTACACTGTTACTCAAGTAACAACAGTCCTCACTACACTGTTACTCAAGTAACAACAGTCTTCACTACACTGTTACTCAAGTAACAACAGTCCTCACTACACTGTTACTCAAGTAACAACAGTCTTCACTACACTGTTACTCAAGTAACAACAGTCCTCACTACACTGTTACTCAAGTAACAACAGTCCTCACTACACTGTTACTCAAGTAACAACAGTCTTCACTACACTGTTACTCAAGTAACAACAATATTCACTACACTTTTACTCAAGTAACAACAGTCCTCACTACACTGTTACTCAAGTAACAACAGTCCTCACTACACTGTTACTCAAGTAACAACAGTCTTCACTACACTGTTACTCAAGTAACAACAGTCTTCACTACACTGTTACTCAAGTAACAACAATATTCACTACACTGTTACTCAAGTAACAACAGTCCTCACTACACTGTTACTCAAGTAACAACAGTCTTCACTACACTGTTACTCAAGTAACAACAGTCTTCACTACACTGTTACTCAAGTAACAACAGTCTTCACTGCATCACAACAGATCAGAGCAGATCACA
>NW_027195033.1:792500-827500 GCF_038502225.1 Cherax quadricarinatus
GCCATCAACACTGAACAGTACTACAAGTCAGAGACCACAGTATCAGTAGTGTCACAGCACTGATGTCTCTCCTGCCCTGGACGGGGCCGTCAACACTGAACAGTACTACAAGTCAGAGACCACAATATCAGTAGTGTCACAGCACTGATGTTTCTCCTGCCCTGGACGGGGCCATCAACACTGAACAGTACTACAAGTCAGAGACCACAATATCAGTAGTGTCACAGCACTGATGTCTCTCCTGCCCTGGACGGGGCCGTCAACACTGAACAGTACTACAAGTCAGAGACCAAAATATCAGTAGTGTCACAACACTGATGTCTCTCCTGCCCTGGACGGGGCCATCAACACTGAACAGTACTACAAGTCAGAGACCACAATATCAGTAGTGTCACAGCACTGATGTCTCTCCTGCCCTGGACGGGGCCGTCAACACTGAACAGTACTACAAGTCAGAGACCACAATATCAGTAGTGTCACAGCACTGATGTCTCTCCTGCCCTGGACGGGGCCGTCAACACTGAACAGTACTACAAGTCAGAGACCACAATATCAGTAGTGTCACAGCACTGATGTCTCTCCTGCCCTGGACGGGGCCGTCAACACTGAACAGTACTCCAGGTGTGTGTTGACCTGGTGTCTGACGTTAGTTCAAGACTTGACTAGTGAGTACTATCTTCCTGGATAGTAGTCTGTCAACCTACTAGGTGATGATGGGTGAGTAGTGATAACAAGTGGATGATGAGTGGTGAATTTTGGGGAAGGTGGGTGATGAGTCAGGTGTTAATGGCTGTTGGGTGACCCACACGGGTTTACCGCTTCCGTTTTTTGTTAATATAATTTGGTTAATGGAATAAGAGGTAGAGGGGGTAGGGAGTAGTGTGCGTGTTTATTGTGTGTGTGTGTGTGTGTGTGTGTGTGTGTGTGTGTGTGTACTCACCTAGTTGAGGTTGCAGGGGTCGAGTCCCAGCTCCTGGCCCCGCCTCTTCACTGATCGCTACTAGGTCACTCTCCCTGAACCGTGAGCTTTATCATACCTCTGCTTAAAGCTATGTATGGATTCTGCCTCCACTACATCGCTTCCCAAACTATTCCACTTACTGGCTACTCTGTGGCTGAAGAAATACTTCCTAACATCCCTGTGATTCATCTGTGTCTTCAACTTCCAACTGTGTCCCCTTGTTACTGTGTCCAATCTCTGGAACATCCTGTCTTTGTGTGTGTGTGTGTGTGTGTGTCTGTGTGTTTGTGTGTGTGTGTCTGTGTGTCTGTATGTTTGTGTGTGTGTGTGTGTGTGTGTGTGTGTGTGTGTGTGTGTGTACTCACCTAGTTGCGGTTGCGGGGGTCGAGTCCGAGCTCCTGGCTCCTGTGCGCGCGCGCGTGTGTGTGCGTGTGTGTGTGTGTGTGTGTGTGTGTGTGTGTGTGTGTGTGTGTGTGTGTGTCTGTGTGTCTGTGTGTGTGTGTGTGTAGTAGTAGTGAAGTTACTAGTTGCGTGTGTTAAACACTTGAGTTATAGCTCCTGGCCCTGTGTGAGTGCCCTGTCGTGCAAAATTTGTCAAGAAGGGAAAACTTAAATCCGTAACATGAGAATGCTCGATCCTCCGTCGTGTGTTAACGATACTATTTACTAACAGACTTGGGGAGTACATAAAGGTGGTCAGAGTAACTGACTCACCTCCCTGCTGTGTACTGCAGGCTGCTATTGCTGCCTGAGTGTGCCACAGGCTGCTGCCTGAGTGTGTGCTGCTGGGCTTGGCTGTGTCTACCTGCTGGGTGAGGAGAAACTGTCTGAGAGTGTTGGTGCTCCTGGGTCAAACACTACCCCCGGGCTCTCTCACACAGGATTCTTCTTCCTTATATTCTCTCTCCCTTCTCTTCTACCACTCTTCGTCCTCTTCACAACATGTATACACTGACAGGTGTATATCTTCCATTCTGCGTACACTGACACGTGTATATCTTCCATTCTGCGTACACTGACACGTGTATATCTTCCATTCTGCGTACACTGACACGTGTATATCTTCCATTTTGCGTACACTGACAGGTGTATATCTCAGTGTATATACACTGAGAGGTGTATATCTCAGTGTATATACACTGAGAGGTGTATATCTCAGTGTATATACACTGACAGGTGTATATCTCAGTGTATATACACTGAGAGGTGTATATCTCAGTGTATATACACTGAGAGGTGTACATCTCAGTGTATATACACTGACAGGTGTATATCTCAGTGTATATACACTGACAGGTGTATATCTCAGTGTATATACACTGAGAGGTGTATATCTCAGTGTATATACACTGAGAGGTGTATATCTCAGTGTATATACACTGAGAGGTGTATATCTCAGTGTATATACACTGAGAGGTGTATATCTCAGTGTATATACACTGGTAGTTTACAGTAATAAGTATTTTAGGTATTAAAATATTCTTGACTGGTGGTGTACAGGTGATCTGCAGCCTTAATGACCCTGGTGTAGTAGATAGACTTTAAACCCCATTAACCAACCAACCAGTCTTAATGACCCTGGTGTAGTAGATAGACTTTAAACCCCATTAACCAACCAACCAGTCTTAATGACCCTGGTGTAGTAGATAGATTTTAAACCCCATTAACCAACCAACCAGTCTTAATGACCCTGGTGTAGTAGATAGACTTTAAACCCCATTAACCATCCAAGCAGTCTTAATGACCCTGGTGTAGTAGATAGACTTTAAACCCCATTAACCAACCAACCAGTCTTAATGACCCTGGTGTAGTAGATAGACTTTAAACCCCATTAACCATCCAAGCAGCCTTAATGACCCTGGTGTAGTAGATAGATTTTAAACCCCATTAACCAACCAACCAGTCTTAATGACCCTCGTGTAGTAGATAGACTTTAAACCCCATTAACCAACCAACCAGTCTTAATGACCCTGGTGTAGTAGATAGATTTAAACCCCATTAACCAACCAACCAGTCTTAATGACCCTGGTGTAGTAGATAGACTTTAAACCCCATTAACCAACCAACCAGTCTTAATGACCCTGGTGTAGTAGATAGACTTTAAACCCCATTAACCAACCAACCAGTCTTAATGACCCTGGTGTAGTAGATAGACTTTAAACCCCATTAACCAACCAACCAGTCTTAATGACCCTGGTGTAGTAGATAGACTTTAAACCCCATTAACCATCCAAGCAGTCTTAATGACCCTGGTGTAGTAGATAGACTTTAAACCCCATTAACCAACCAACCAGTCTTAATGACCCTGGTGTAGTAGATAGACTTTAAACCCCATTAACCAACCAACCAGTCTTAATGACCCTGGTGTAGTAGATAGACTTTAAACCCCATTAACCAACCAACCAGTCTTAATGACCCTGGTGTAGTAGATAGACTTTAAACCCCATTAATCAACCAACCAGTCTTAATGACCCTGGTGTAGTAGATAGACTTTAAACCGCATTAACCAACCAACCAGCCTTAATGACCCTGGTGTAGTAGATAGACTTTAAACCCCATTAACCAACCAACCAGTCTTAATGACCCTCATATATTACCTACCAAGGATGTTGATACAATGTTCTCTCAATGTGAACGCAGTGTTCTTGTGTGTGGTAGGCGTGGTGGGTGTGTGGTAGGCGTGGTGTGTGTGTGGCAGGCGTGGTGGGTGTGTGGTAGGCGTGGTGTGTGTGTGTGTGTGGCAGGCGTGGTGGGTGTGTGGTAGGCGTTGTGTGTGGCAGGCTTGCTGGGTGTGTGGTAGGCGTGGTGTGTCTGTGGCAGGCGTGGTGGGTGTGTGTGGTAGGCATGGTGGGTGTGTGTGGTAGGCGTGGTGGGTGTGTGTGGTAGGCGTGGTGTGTGGGCGTGGAGGTGGGCGTGGTGTGTGTGTGGAAGACGTGGTGTGTGTGGTAGGCGTGGTGTGTGGGCGTGGAGGTGGGCGTGGTGTGTGGGCGTGGAGGTGGGCGTGGTGTGTGTGTGGTAGGCGTGGTGTGTGCGGGTGGAGGTGGGCGTGGCATCAGCATCGTGGTACAGCTGGCGTCGTCAGCTTGTCTGCGTGTTCTGGACTTCTTCCAATTTCATTCATGGACCTGTGCTTCCAGTGGTGCCTGTTGTCTCCTGCTGTCCAGGCTGCGTGATCACCAGCAGACAGGCAAGGTCACAGGCAGGAGACAGCAGGAGTCAGGTATCCTGCTGTCTCCTGCTGTCCAGGCTGCGTGATCACCAGCAGACAGGCAAGGTCACAGGCAGGAGACAGCAGGAGTCAGGTATCCTGCTGTCTCCTGCTGTCCAGGCTGCGTGATCACCAGCAGACAGGCAAGGTCACAGGCAGGAGACAGCAGGAGTCAGGTATCCTGCTGTCTCCTGCTGTCCAGGCTGCGTGATCACCAGCAGACAGGCAAGGTCACAGGCAGGAGACAGCAGGAGTCAGGTATCCTGCTGTCTCCTGCTGTCCAGGCTGCGTGATCACCAGCAGACAGGCAAGGTCACAGGCAGGAGACAGCAGGAGTCAGGTATCCTGCTGTCTCCTGCTGTCCAGGCTGCGTGATCACCAGCAGACAGGCAAGGTCACAGGCAGGAGACAGCAGGAGTCAGGTATCCTGCTGTCTCCTGCTGTCCAGGCGTGAGTGATCACCAGCAGACAGGCAAGGTCACAGGCAGGAGACAGCAGGAGTCAGGTATTCTGCTGTCTCCTGCTGTCCAGGCTGCGTGATCACCAGCAGACAGGCAAGGTCACAGGCAGGAGACAGCAGGAGTCAGGTATCCTGCTGTCTCCTGCTGTCCAGGCGTGAGTGATCACCAGCTGACAGGGAAGGTCACAGGCAGGAGACAGCAGGAGTCAGGTATCCTGCTGTCTCCTGCTGTCCAGGCGTGAGTGATCACCAGCTGACAGGCAAGGTCACAGGCAGGAGACAGCAGGAGTCAGGTATCCTGCTGTCCAGGCGTGAGTGATCACCAGCAGACAGGCAAGGTCACAGGCAGGAGACAGCAGGAGTCAGGTATCCTGCTGTCTCCTGCTGTCCAGGCTGCGTGATCACCAGCAGACAGGCAAGGTCACAGGCAGGAGACAGCAGGAGTCAGGTATCCTGCTGTCTCCTGCTGTCCAGGCTGCGTGATCACCAGCAGACAGGCAAGGTCACAGGCAGGAGACAGCAGGAGTCAGGTATCCTGCTGTCTCCTGCTGTCCAGGCGTGAGTGATCACCAGCAGACAGGCAAGGTCACAGGCAGGAGACAGCAGGAGTCAGGTATCCTGCTGTCCAGGCTGCGTGATCACCAGCAGACAGGCAAGGTCACAGGCAGGAGACAGCAGGAGTCAGGTATCCTGCTGTCTCCTGCTGTCCAGGCGTGAGTGATCACCAGCTGACAGGGAAGGTCACAGGCAGGAGACAGCAGGAGTCAGGTATCCTGCTGTCCAGGCTGCGTGATCACAAGCAGACAGGCAAGGTCACAGGCAGGAGACAGCAGGAGTCAGGTATCCTGCTGTCTCCTGCTGTCCAGGCGTGAGTGATCACCAGCTGACAGGCAAGGTCACAGGCAGGAGACAGCAGGAGTCAGGTATCCTGCTGTCCAGGCGTGAGTGATCACCAGCAGACAGGCAAGGTCACAGGCAGGAGACAGCAGGAGTCAGGTATCCTGCTGTCTCCTGCTGTCCAGGCTGCGTGATCACCAGCAGACAGGCAAGGTCACAGGCAGGAGACAGCAGGAGTCAGGTATCCTGCTGTCTCCTGCTGTCCAGGCTGCGTGATCACCAGCAGACAGGCAAGGTCACAGGCAGGAGACAGCAGGAGTCAGGTATCCTGCTGTCCAGGCTGCGTGATCACCAGCAGACAGGCAAGGTCACAGGCAGGAGACAGCAGGAGTCAGGTATCCTACTGTCTCCTGCTGTCCAGGCTGCGTGATCACCAGCAGACAGGCAAGGTCACAGGCAGGAGACAGCAGGAGTCAGGTATCCTGCTGTCTCCTGCTGTCCAGGCTGCGTGATCACCAGCAGACAGGCAAGGTCACAGGCAGGAGACAGCAGGAGTCAGGTATCCTGCTGTCTCCTGCTGTCCAGGCTGCGTGATCACCAGCAGACAGGTAGTGTGGGTGGTTGTTGTTGTGGTAGTGAGAGTGGTAGTTGTGGTGGTAGTAGTACCTGTGGTAGCCGGTGGTGGTGATAGTAGATATGGTATTGCCAGTAGTAGGGATGGCATTAATTGCAGTAGTAGTAGGGTAATAGTAGCAATGATAACAATGGTAGTAGTAGTAGGGATGGTAGTAGCAGTAGGATGGTAGCAAGTATGGTAGTAGTAGGGATGGTAGTACCAGAGATAGTAGGGATGGTAGTAGCAGTAGGATGGCAGCAAGTATGGTAGTAGTAGTAGCAGGGATGGTAGTACCAGAGGTAGTAGGGATGGTAGTAGCAGTAGGTTGGTAGCAAGTATGGCAGTAGTAGTAGGGATGGTAGTAGCAGAGGTAGTAGGGATGGTAGTAGCAGAGGTAGTAGGGATGGTAGTAGCAGAGGTAGTAGGGATGGTAGTAGCAGTAGGATGGTAGCAAGTATGGTAATAGTGGGGATGGTAGTAGCAGAGGTAGTAGGGATGGTAGTAGCAGTAGGTTGGTAGCAAGTATGGTAGTAGTAGTAGGGATGGTAGTAGCAGTAGGATGGTAGCAAGTATGGTAGTAGTAGTAGGGATGGTAGTAGCAGTGATAACAGTGGTGGTAGTAGTAGTAGGGATGGTAGTAGCAGTAGGATGGTAGGAAGTATGGTAGTAGTAGTAGGGATGGTAGTAGTAGTAGGTTGGTAGCAAGTATGGTAGTAGTAGGGATGGTAGTAGCAGTGATAACAATGGTGGTAGTAGTAGTAGGGATGGTAGTAGCAGTAGGATGGTAGCAAGTATGGTAGTAGTAGTAGGGATGGTAGTAGCAGTAGGATGGTAGCAAGTATGGTAGTAGTAGTAGGGATGGTAGTAGCAGTAGGTTGGTAGCAAGTATGGTAGAAGTTGTAGTAGGGATGGTAGTAGTAGTAGGGATGGTAGTAGCAGTAGGATGGTAGCAAGTATGGTAGTAGTAGTAGGGATGGTAGTAGCAGTAGGTTGGTAGCAAGTATGGTAGTAGTACGGATGGTAGTAGCAGTAGCAGTGATAACAATGGTAGTAGTAGTAGGGATGGTAGTAGCAGTAGGATGGTAGCAAGTATGGTAGTAGTAGGGATGGTAGTAGCAGTAGCAATGATAACAATGGTAGTAGTAGTAGGGATGGTAGTAGCAGTAGGATGGTAGCAAGTATGGTAGTAGTAGTAGGGATGGTAGTAGCAGTAGGATGGTAGCAAGTATGGTAGTAGTAGGGATGGTAGTAGCAGTAGCAGTGATAACAATGGTAGTAGTAGTAGGGATGGTAGTAGCAGTAGGATGGTAGCAAGTATGGTAGTAGCAGTAGGATGGTAGTAGCAGTAGCAGTGGAAATAGAACAGAACACACAAGTGATAGCATTTAAGGTATGCCAGTAACGCAGTATCTGGTTGCTCTCAGTAACCATGGTAGCCAGACAGCTGCAGCTCTCAGTGGCCCACTTGGCACTCTCTCTCTCACCACTGTCATACACAGTGGCTCCTCCAATGCCACTTAACACTTCTAAAGTCATTATCAGGCACCTAATGTTTACTGGTCTTGAGAATTTCAGGGGGTCGACGCCCCCTCGGCCTTTTCTCAGACTAGGCGTCCTTATAGTGGTCTGTTGAGATTTATAGCCAGGAGTTGTAGCCTCTAGAGGCTACAGCTGCTAGCTGCTATGCCATGTACTGCTACTTAAGTGGTCTTCCTAGCTTGTAGAGGCTACAACTGCACAATATCGTAATGTTAGTAAATTCGTAAGGCAGGATCGTACCTTTGTAAAACACGTACTGATGTTCCAGTCAGTAAATTCGTAAGGCAGGAATATACCTTTGTAAAACACGTACTGATGTTCCAGTCAGTAAATTCGTAAGGCAGGAACGTACCTTTGTAAAACACGTACTGATGTTCCAGTCAGTAAATTCGTAAGGCAGGAACGTACCTTTGTAAAACACGTACTGATGTTCCAGTCAGTAAATTCGTAAGGCAGGAACATACCTTTGTAAAACACGTACTGATGTTCCAGTCAGTAAATTCGTAAGGCAGGAACATACCTTTGTAAAACACGTACCGATGTTCCAGTCAGTAAATTCGTAAGGCAGGATCGTACCTTTGTAAAACACGTACCGATGTTCCAGTCAGTAAATTCGTAAGGCAGGAACGTACCTTTGTAAAACACGTACTGATGTTCCAGTCAGTAAATTCGTAAGGCAGGAACATACCTTTGTAAAACACGTACCGATGTTCCAGTCAGTAAATTCGTAAGGCAGGAACGTACCTTTGTAAAACACGTACTGAAGCTTTCGTAATTCTTTAAGTTCACATTGTATGTATATATACAAATTACTGTGTGTATATAAGGTAGAATATACACACGTCTCAGTGTATATATACTTGAGACATGTCTGTATACACTGAGACGTGTGTATCAGTGTATATACACTAACACGTGTGTGTATCAGTGTATATACACTAACACGTGTATGTATCAGTGTATATACACTAACACGTGTATGTATCAGTGTATATACACTAACACGTGTGTGTATCAGTGTATATACACTAACACGTGTGTGTATCAGTGTATATACACTAACACGTGTGTGTATCAGTGTATATACACTAACACGTGTGTGTATCAGTGTATATACGCTGAGATACATATGTATTAGTGTATATAGATGGAAGATGATGGAGGAAGGTAGACAGCAGGTGTGGAGGGAGATGATGGAGGAAGGTAGACAGCAGGTGTGGAGGGAGATGATGGAGGAAGGTAGACAGCAGCTGTGGAGGGAGATGATGGAGGAAGGTAGACAGCAGGTGTGGAGGGAGATGATGGAGGAAGGTAGACAGCAGGTGTGGAGGGAGATGATGGAGGAAGGTAGACAGCAGGTGTGGAGGGAGATGATGGAGGAAGGTAGACAGCAGGTGTGGAGGGAGATGATGGAGGAAGGTAGACAGCAGGTGTGGAGGGAGATGATGGAGGAAGGTAGACAGTAGGTGTGGAGGGAGATGATGGAGGAAGGTAGACAGCAGGTGTGGAGGGAGATGATGGAGGAAGGTAGACAGCAGGTGTGGAGGGAGATGATGGAGGAAGGTAGACAGCAGGTGTGGAGGGAGATGATGGAGGAAGGTAGACCGCAGGTGTGGAGGGAGATGATGGAGGAAGGTAGACAACAGCTGTGTAATCCGTCACGCTGCTGGATTCTTAAGACAGTTACCTGTACACTGCCCTCCCTCACACTGCCCTCCCTCACACTGCCTCCCTCACACTGCCCTCCCTCACACTGCCTCCCTCACACTGCCCTCCCTCACACTGCCCTCCCTCACACTGCCTCCCTCACACTGCCTCCCTCACACTGCCCTCCCTCACACTGCCCTCCCTCACACTGCCTCCCTCACACTGCCTCCCTCACACTGCCCTCCCTCACACTGCCTCCCTCACACTGCCCTCCCTCACACTGCCCTCCCTCACACTGCCCTCCCTCACACTGCCTCCCTCACACTGCCCTCCCTCACACTGCCTCCCTCACACTGCCCTCCCTCACACTGCCCTCCCTCACACTGCCCTCCCTCACACTGCCTCCCTCCATCTCTACTCCATCACCTACCTGCCACCATCACCTACCTGCCACCATCACCCACCTACCACCATCACCTACCTGCCACCATCACCTACCTTTCACCATCACCTACCTACCACCATCACTTACCTTTCACCATCACCTTCCTACCACCATCACCTACCTACCACCATCACCTACCTACCACCATCACCTACCTACCACCATCACCTACCTGCCACCATCACCTACCTGCCACCATCACCTACCTGCCACCATCACCTACCTGCCACCATCACATTCCTACCACCATCACCTACCTGCCACCATCACCTACCTGCCACCATCACCTACCTGCCACCATCACCTACCTGCCACCATCACCTACCTGCCACCATCACCTACCTGCCACCATCACATTCCTACCACCATCACCTACCTGCCACCATCACCTACCTGCCACCATCACATTCCTACCACCATCACCTACCTGCCACCATCACCTACCTGCCACCATCACCTACCTACCATCATCACCTACCTGCCACCATTACCTACCTGCCACCATCACATTCCTACCACCATCACCTACCTGCCACCATCACCTACCTGCCACCATCACCTACCTGCCACCATCACCTACCTGTCACCATCACATTCCTGCCACCATCACCTACCTGCCACCATCACCTACCTGCCACCATCACATTCCTACCACCATCACCTACCTGCCATCATCACCTACCTGCCACCATCACCTACCTGCCACCATCACCTACCTGCCACCATCACCTACCTGCCACCATCACCTACCTGCCACCATCACCTACCTGCCACCATCACATTCCTACCACCATCACCTACCTGCCACCATCACCTACCTGCCACCATCACATTCCTACCACCATCACCTACCTGCCACCATCACCTACCTGCCACCATCACCTACCTGCCACCATCACCTACCTGCCACCATCACCTACCTGCCACCATCACCTACCTACTACCATCACCTATCTGCCACCATCACCTACCTGCCACCATCACCTACCTGCCACCATCACCTACCTACAACCATCACCTACCTGCCACCATCACCTACCTGCCACCATCACCTACCTACCACCATCACCTACCTACCACCATCACCTACCTGCCACCATCACCTACCTGCCATCATCACCTACCTGCCACCATCACCTACCTGCCATCATCACCTACCTACCACCATCACTTACCTGCCACCATCACCCGTGGTCCTGGACCAGGGTTGTCTGGCGCCTGTTGTCCTGGATCAGGCTTGTCTGGTGCCTGTGGTCCTGGACCAAGCTTGTCTGGCACCTGTGGTCCTCGACCAGGCTTGTCTGGTGCCTGTAGTCTTGGACCAGGCTTGTCTGGTAACTATGGTCCTAGACCAGGCTTGTCTGGTGCTGGTGGTCCAGGACCAGGCTTGTCTGGTGCCTGTGGTCCTGGATCAGGCTGGTGCCTGTGGTCCTGGACCAGGCTTGTCTTGCACCTGTGGTCTTGGATCAGACTGGTGCCTGTGGTCCTGGACCACGCTTGAGTGGTGCCCGTGGTCCTGGACCACGCTTGAGTGGTGCCCGTGGTCCTGGACCAGACTGGTGCCTGATCACAACCCGGCGTGGCGTGCATAATGTAAGGGAATTTCCAGTCAGTGATGGAAGTCTGGTTAAAGAGAGAGAAACAGGTGTTACTCCCCTAACACCTGTTTTCTGTCAGGTGTTAGTCAGCACTCATATTCACCTACTGGCACTCACCTTCACCTACTTGCTTCCTTCAGCCTATACACCTTCATTTTCACCATCGCAACACACACTATCACCAGCACTCTTCACTATCACCACAACACTTAATGTTATCATGGTCTGGAGACCACTAGTGGTAGCTGGGGTAATATTATCATGGTCTGGAGACCACTGGTGGTAGCTGGGGTAATATTATCATGGTCTGGAGGCCACTAGTGGTAGCTGGGGTAATATTATCATGGTCTGGAGACCACTAGTGGTAGCTGGGGTAATATTATCATGGTCTGGAGACCACTAGTGGTAGCTGGGGTAATATTATCATGGTCTGGAGACCACTAGTGGTAGCTGGGGTAATATTATCATGGTCTGGAGGCCACTAGTGGTAGCTGGGGTAATATTATCATGGTCTGGAGACCACTAGTGGTAGCTGGGGTATTATTATCATGGTCTAGAGACCACTAGTGGTAGCTGGGGTAATATTATCATGGTCTGGAGACCACTGGTGGTAGCTGGGGTAATATTATCATGGTCTGGAGACCACTGGTGGTAGCTGGGGTAATATTATCATGGTCTGGAGACCACTAGTGGTAGCTGGGGTAATATTATCATGGTCTAGAGACCACTAGTGGTAGCTGGGGTAATATTATCATGGTCTGGAGACCACTAGTGGTAGCTGGGGTAATATTATCATGGTCTAGAGACCACTAGTGGTAGCTGGGGTAATATTATCATGGTCTGGAGACCACTGGTGGTAGCTGGGGTAATATTATCATGGTCTGGAGACCACTAGTGGTAGCTGGGGTAATATTATCATGGTCTGGAGACCACTGGTGGTAGCTGGGGTAATATTATCATGGTCTAGAGACCACTGGTGGTAGCTGGGGTAATATTATCATGGTCTGGAGACCACTAGTGGTAGCTGGGGTAATATTATCATGGTCTGGAGACCACTAGTGGTAGCTGGGGTAATATTATCATGGTCTAGAGACCACTGGTGGTAGCTGGGGTAATATTATCATGGTCTGGAGACCACTGGTGGTAGCTGGGGTAATATTATCATGGTCTGGAGACCACTAGTGGTAGCTGGGGTAATATTATCATGGTCTAGAGACCACTAGTGGTAGCTGGGGTAATATTATCATGGTCTGGAGACCACTAGTGGTAGCTGGGGTAATATTATCATGGTCTAGAGACCACTAGTGGTAGCTGGGGTAATATTATCATGGTCTGGAGGCCACTGGTGGTAGCTGGGGTAATATTATCATGGTCTAGAGACCACTAGTGGTAGCTGGGGTAATATTATCATGGTCTGGAGACCACTAGTGGTAGCTGGGGTAATATTATCATGGTCTAGAGACCACTAGTGGTAGCTGGGGTAATATTATCATGGTCTAGAGACCACTAGTGGTAGCTGGGGTAATATTATCATGGTCTAGAGACCACTAGTGGTAGCTGGGGTAATATTATCATGGTCTGGGGACCACTGGTGGTAGCTGGGGTAATATTATCATGGTCTGGAGACCACTGGTGGTAGCTGGGGTAATATTATCATGGTCTGGAGGCCACTAGTGGTAGCTGGGGTAATATTATCATGGTCTGGAGACCACTAGTGGTAGCTGGGGTAATATTATCATGGTCTAGAGACCACTAGTGGTAGCTGGGGTAATATTATCATGGTCTAGAGACCACTAGTGGTAGCTGGGGTAATATTATCATGGTCTAGAGACCACTGGTGGTAGCTGGGGTAATATTATCATGGTCTAGAGACCACTAGTGGTAGCTGGGGTAATATTATCATGGTCTAGAGACCACTAGTGGTAGCTGGGGTAATATTATCATGGTCTGGAGACCACTAGTGGTAGCTGGGGTAATATTATCATGGTCTAGAGACCACTGGTGGTAGCTGGGGTAATATTATCATGGTCTAGAGACCACTGGTGGTAGCTGGGGTAATATTATCATGGTCTAGAGACCACTAGTGGTAGCTGGGGTAATATTATCATGGTCTGGAGACCACTAGTGGTAGCTGGGGTAATATTATCATGGTCTGGAGACCACTGGTGGTAGCTGGGGTAATATTATCATGGTCTAGAGACCACTGGTGGTAGCTGGGGTAATATTATCATGGTCTAGAGACCACTAGTGGTAGCTGGGGTAATATTATCATGGTCTGGAGACCACTAGTGGTAGCTGGGGTAATATTATCATGGTCTGGAGACCACTGGTGGTAGCTGGGGTAATATTATCATGGTCTGGAGACCACTGGTGGTAGCTGGGGTAATATTATCATGGTCTGGAGACCACTAGTGGTAGCTGGGGTAATATTATCATGGTCTGGAGACCACTGGTGGTAGCTGGGGTAATATTATCATGGTCTGGAGACCACTAGTGGTAGCTGGGGTAATATTATCATGGTCTGGAGACCACTGGTGGTAGCTGGGGTAATATTATCATGGTCTGGAGACCACTGGTGGTAGCTGGGGTAATATTATCATGGTCTGGAGACCACTGGTGGTAGCTGGGGTAATATTATCATGGTCTGGAGACCACTAGTGGTAGCTGGGGTAATATTATCATGGTCTGGAGACCACTGGTGGTAGCTGGGGTAATATTATCATGGTCTGGAGACCACTAGTGGTAGCTGGGGTAATATTATCATGGTCTGGAGGCCACTAGTGGTAGCTGGGGTAATATTATCATGGTCTGGAGACCACTAGTGGTAGCTGGGGTAATATTATCATGGTCTGGAGACCACTGGTGGTAGCTGGGGTAATATTATCATGGTCTGGAGACCACTAGTGGTAGCTGGGGTAATATTATCATGGTCTGGAGGCCACTAGTGGTAGCTGGGGTAATATTATCATGGTCTGGAGACCACTGGTGGTAGCTGGGGTAATATTATCATGGTCTGGAGACCACTAGTGGTAGCTGGGGTAATATTATCATGGTCTGGAGACCACTAGTGGTAGCTGGGGTAATATTATCATGGTCTGGAGACCACTGGTGGTAGCTGGGGTAATATTATCATGGTCTGGAGACAACTAGTGGTAGCTGGGGTAATATTATCATGGTCTAGAGACCACTGGTGGTAGCTGGGGTAATATTATCATGGTCTGGAGACCACTAGTGGTAGCTGGGGTAATATTATCATGGTCTGGAGACCACTGGTGGTAGCTGGGGTAATATTATCATGGTCTAGAGACCACTGGTGGTAGCTGGGGTAATATTATCATGGTCTGGAGACCACTAGTGGTAGCTGGGGTAATATTATCATGGTCTGGAGACCACTGGTGGTAGCTGGGGTAATATTATCATGGTCTGGAGACCACTGGTGGTAGCTGGGGTAATATTATCATGGTCTGGAGACCACTAGTGGTAGCTGGGGTAATATTATCATGGTCTAGAGACCACTGGTGGTAGCTGGGGTAATATTATCATGGTCTAGAGACCACTGGTGGTAGCTGGGGTAATATTATCATGGTCTGGAGGCCACTAGTGGTAGCTGGGGTAATATTATCATGGTCTGGAGACCACTAGTGGTAGCTGGGGTAATATTATCATGGTCTGGAGACCACTAGTGGTAGCTGGGGTAATATTATCATGGTCTGGAGACCACTAGTGGTAGCTGGGGTAATATTATCATGGTCTAGAGACCACTGGTGGTAGCTGGGGTAATATTATCATGGTCTGGAGACCACTGGTGGTAGCTGGGGTAATATTATCATGGTCTAGAGACCACTAGTGGTAGCTGGGGTAATATTATCATGGTCTGGAGGCCACTAGTGGTAGCTGGGGTAATATTATCATGGTCTGGAGACCACTGGTGGTAGCTGGGGTAATATTATCATGGTCTGGAGACCACTGGTGGTAGCTGGGGTAATATTATCATGGTCTAGAGACCACTAGTGGTAGCTGGGGTAATATTATCATGGTCTGGAGACCACTAGTGGTAGCTGGGGTAATATTATCATGGTCTAGAGACCACTGGTGGTAGCTGGGGTAATATTATCATGGTCTAGAGACCACTAGTGGTAGCTGGGGTAATATTATCATGGTCTGGAGACCACTAGTGGTAGCTGGGGTAATATTATCATGGTCTGGAGACCACTGGTGGTAGCTGGGGTAATATTATCATGGTCTGGAGACCACTAGTGGTAGCTGGGGTAATATTATCATGGTCTAGAGACCACTAGTGGTAGCTGGGGTAATATTATCATGGTCTGGAGACCACTAGTGGTAGCTGGGGTAATATTATCATGGTCTAGAGACCACTAGTGGTAGCTGGGGTAATATTATCATGGTCTGGAGACCACTGGTGGTAGCTGGGGTATTATTATCATGGTCTGGAGACCACTAGTGGTAGCTGGGGTAATATTATCATGGTCTGGAGACCACTGGTGGTAGCTGGGGTAATATTATCATGGTCTGGAGACCACTGGTGGTAGCTGGGGTAATATTATCATGGTCTGGAGACCACTAGTGGTAGCTGGGGTAATATTATCATGGTCTGGAGGCCACTAGTGGTAGCTGGGGTAATATTATCATGGTCTGGAGACCACTGGTGGTAGCTGGGGTAATATTATCATGGTCTGGAGGCCACTAGTGGTAGCTGGGGTAATATTATCATGGTCTGGAGACCACTGGTGGTAGCTGGGGTAATATCAGGTCTCTGGAGACCACTATAATGGAGTTTCTTTGTAAGGTAATGGTGTTCTTAGTGTTGCTTTAATGTTATGTGTTTGTGTAGTACTCTCTCTCTCTCTCTCTCTCTCTATCTCTCTCTCTCAGAGATGCCTCCAAAAGTCTTTAACGTCACCTTTCTCCTTCATAATTATATATATATATATATATATATATATATATATATATATATATATATATATATATATATATATACAAAAACACTCGCAGACAGGCGATCTTAACTATGCAAGAAAAGCCACAGGGGTGGAAATCGTTAGGTCAAGTTCTTTCACACTTGTGAACATGTCATCAGGAGCTGTGCAGTGTTGCAAGGCTCTGAGAGAGCCAGTAGGAGGCGACTGGCCAACTCTGCGCTATTCTGAGAATAAAGTTCCCCCTCACTCCTTCACTTGCAGTGTTGCAACATTGCATAGCTCCTGATGACGCACTAAGAAGTGTGAAAGTACTTGAGGTAAAGATTCCCCCCCCCCTGTGGCTTGTCTTGCCACAGGGGGGTGGGGGGGTGTATGTATTTATGTATATATAGTAGTATGCATATTAATTGGGACAGTAATGATATCAGTCGTTTGTTTAGGAAATTAATGTATATTTGAAAAAAATATGTAAGACAGTGATATGGCAAATAATTGATTTAATAAGAGAAATGCCTAACCCTTGTTTTTATGAACATTGGCATAGAAGTGAACAATATTGAGCACATTTCGAGCAGTTCTTGGTGGTTCCAGGTCCTAATAACAGCAACAGTTAGCTTCCCCACAGATTCCCCGTAGATTCTCAGTTGTGTTAAAGTCAGAGTTGAGGAGGCTTAGCCCACTCTCCTGGAAGACTGTCAGCAGTTTTCTGGAAGTATGGCATGGAACAAGATCCTGCTGGACCACGTCTTTTCCAGCAGGAAAGTCGCTGTCCAGAGTGGGAAGCAAACGAGTTGCCAGGATTGTCTTGTATCTGTCACTGTTCATCATTCCCTCGACAATAACAAGCCGTCCAGGGACTCTAGCAGTGAGACTATCCCAGGACATCTTAAGTGGGTGTTTTGGTGCTTGTTGGAGGTGTCTGTTCTGAAGAGGGTCGCCTTTGCTCCGTCTCACTACCACTGATTTGTACCCACGTACTTCAGACTGCTCCCACGGGGCGGGGCAAGGTGACGCAGGATCGAGTCTCGGCCAGTCGCGGTTTAGCATTAGAAATATTCAAAATGGCGTTTGAGTGAATGGGTGAGTAAATGGGTGAGTGATAGCAGTGAGAGTGAGGCTTGGATAATGAGTGACGACTGTCAGTATTGCTGGTGTTACTTTCACTGCATACCTCACTGTCTCTCCTGCAACAACCACTGAGTTTTGTAGGTAATATTGCTGTAACACTCTCACAGTCACTCTCACTCACAGTCACTCTCACTCACAGTCCTCACTAGTGAACTATCTTTGATGGTGACCATGTTTAGTGAACTATCTTTGATGGTGACCGTGTTTAGTGAACTATCTTTGATGGTGACCGTGTTTAGTGAACTATCTTTGATGGTGACCGTGTTCAGTGAACTATCTTTGATGGTGACCGTGTTCAGTGAACTATCTTTGATGGTGACCGTGTTTAGTAAACTATCTTTGATGGTGACCGTGTTCAGTGAACTATCTTTGATGGTGACCGTTTTCAGTGAACTATCTTTGATGGTGACGGTGTTCAGTGAACTATCTTTGATGGTGACCGTGTTTAGTGAACTATCTTTGATGGTGACCGTGTTTAGTGAACTATCTTTGATGGTGACCGTGTTCAGTGAACTATCTTTGATGGTGACCGTGTTTAGTGAACTATCTTTGATGGTGACCGTGTTTAGTGAACTATCTTTGATGGTGACCGTGTTTAGTGAACTATCTTTGATGGTGACCGTGTTTAGTGAACTATCTTTGATGGTGACCGTGTTCAGTGAACTATCTTTGATGGTGACGGTGTTCAGTAGTCACCTTTAAAATCCAATAAAAAGGGGGATAAAAGCAGAGATGACAAGGTTAAAGTCGCAAGGGATTCCAAGAGTAACCCAGAAGGATTCTTTCAGGTATATAGAAGTAAGATTAGTGACAAGATAGGTCCACTCAAGAGTCACTGGGGTCAGCTGGCTGACAATAATACATGTGTAGGATCTTTACCACTTATTTTCTCTCAAAACTCCAGACCGTCGCGTTAGCCAGTGGACCAGCTGGTCCAGTGGCTAACCTCGATGGTCTGGAGTTTTGAGACTCTCTGACCGCAGGTTCAATCCCGCCCGTGGTATGGTTTGTTTGCAATCGTGTCATTACGATTTCGTGAGTCATTTCCTCTCAATTTTTGCACTGGAAGATACTAGTGAAATCCAGGAATAATTAGGTAGAACAGGACGACAATAAACTATGCATGATTAGGGTAACTAGTGACATGGTCCTCAGACAGAGAAATTACAACCTGGCAAATCCCCAGCCCTGATGAACTGTAAATGTTAAGAGGAGCTTACCAAACCTTTGGCTAGTGTTCAACATATCACTACAAACTGGCATGATACCCATCTACAAAGCAGGTGACAGGTTCTTATCTCCCAACTACAGACCAGTAAGCCCAACCTCCATTGTGGGAAAATTGATGGAATCAATATTTGCCGAGGCAATTCGTAGCTATCTTGAAAGGCATAAATTGATTAATGAATCTCAAGAGGGTTTTACAAAAGGGCGTTCCTCTCTTACGAACTTACTTTCTAATGAATATATTATTGTGTATATGGAGTTGAGTAAGATTTTTGGTAAGAGTTCCACATCTGAGGTTGTTTAGGAAAGTTGAGGCTCACGGAATAAGAAAAATAATTTCCTGGATAAAGGCGTAGTTGACTGATAGGCAGCAGCGAGTCTGCAGAAATGGGGAGAAATCAGAGTGAGGGAGCGTCACGAGCGGTGTTTCACGGGGGTAAGTGTTGGGCCCCTTGTTGTTCCACAGGGGTAAGTGTTGGGCCTCTTGTTCCACAGGGGTCAGTGTTGGGCCCCTTTTTGTTCCACAGGGGTCAGTAAATCTGCACTATGAGGATAGACTGAGGCCCTGAATCTGCACTATGAGGATAGACTGAGGGCCCTGAATCTGCACTATGAGGATAGACTGAGGCCCTGAATCTGCACTATGAGGATAGACTAAGGCTCTGAATCTGCACTACGAGGATAGACTGAGGCCCTGAATCTGCACTATGAGGATAGACTGAGGCCGTGAATCTGCACTATGAGGATAGACTGAGGCCCTGAATCTGCACTATGAGGATAGACTGAGGCCCTGAATCTGCACTATGAGGATAGACTGAGGCCCTGAATCTGCACTGTGAGGATAGACTGAGGCCCTGAATCTGCAGCATGAGGATAGACTGAGGCCCTGAATCTGCACTACGAGGATAGACTGAGGCCCTGAATCTGCACTATGAGGATAGACTGAGGCCCTGAATCTGCAGCATGAGGATAGACTGAGGCCCTGAATCTGCAGCATGAGGATAGACTGAGGCCCTGAATCTGCACTACGAGGATAGACTGAGGCCCTGAATCTGCACTACGAGGATAGACTGAGGCCCTGAATCTGCACTATGAGGATAGACTGAGGCCCTGAATCTGCACTATGAGGATAGACTGAGGCCCTGAATCTTCACTGTGAGGATAGACTGAGGGCCCTGAATCTACACTATGAGGATAGAGTGAGGCCCTGAATCTGCACTATGAGGATAGACTGAGGCCCTGAATCTGCACTATGAGGATAGACTGAGGCCGTGAATCTGCACTATGAGGATAGACTGAGGCCCTGAATCTGCACTACGAGGATAGACTGAGGCCCTGAATCTGCAGCATGAGGATAGACTGAGGCCCTGAACCTGCACTACGAGGATAGACTGAGGCCCTGAATCTGCAGCATGAGGATAGACTGAGGCCCTGAATCTGCACTGTGAGGATAGACTGAGGCCCTGAATCTGCAGCATGAGGATAGACTGAGGCCCTGAACCTGCACTACGAGGATAGACTGAGGCCCTGAATCTGCAGCATGAGGATAGACTGAGGCCCTGAATCTGCAGCATGAGGATAGACTGAGGCCCTGAATCTGCACTGTGAGGATAGACTGAGGCCCTGAATCTGCAGCATGAGGATAGACTGAGGCCCTGAACCTGCACTACGAGGATAGACTGAGGCCCTGAATCTGCAGCATGAGGATAGACTGAGGCCCTGAACCTGCACTACGAGGATAGACTGAGGCCCTGAATCTGCAGCATGAGGATAGACTGAGGCCCTGAATCTGCACTGTGAGGATAGACTGAGGCCCTGAATCTGCAGCATGAGGATAGACTGAGGCCCTGAATCTGCACTGTGAGGATAGACTGAGGCCCTGAATCTGCAGCATGAGGATAGACTGAGGCCCTGAATCTGCACTATGAGGATAGACTGAGGCCCTGAACCTGCACTATGAGGATAGACTGAGGCCCTGAACCTGCACTATGAGGATAGACTGAGGCCCTGAACCTGCACTACGAGGATAGACTGAGGCCCTGAACCTGCACTATGAGGATAGACTGAGGCCCTGAACCTGCACTACGAGGATAGACTGAGGCCCTGAACCTGCACTATGAGGATAGACTGAGGCCCTGAACCTGCACTATGAGGATAGACTGAGGCCCTGAACCTGCACTACGAGGATAGACTGAGGCCCTGAACCTGCACTACGAGGATAGACTGAGGCCCTGAACCTGCACTACGAGGATAGACTGAGGCCCTGAACCTGCACTACGAGGATAGACTGAGGCCCTGAACCTGCACTCTAGAAAGACGTAGAATTAGGGGGGATATGATCGAGGTGTATAAATGGAAGACAGTAATAAATAAATAACGTGCTAAAAACTTATCTAAAATATATTTAGCTGAATTAAATTGCGTTTGTTATAATAAAGTCAGGTAAGTTTTCTAAGGTTCTTTTGGTACAAAATTCGGCACGACGTTTTACATTATATATATATATATATATATATATATATATATATATATATATATATATATATATATATATATATATATATATATATATATATATATATTAGATTGAGAGATAAATTTAGAAAGGTGGATAGATAGCCAGATAGAGAGATATTGAGATATAAAGAGAGAAGTAGATATAGATAGGTAATATCCAGAGATAGAGGTGATCCTTGAGTGAACACAGAGATGAACAAGTGTTATCTCAGAGCGGTGATAACACCTAGATAACACACAAGTCATGGTTCACTATCACCAGTGTTATTGTCTGTGCATAATGTAGGTGCTGGGGGGGGGTCGAGACACAGCTCCTGGAGTACACCTGTCACACTAGTGCCTCCGCCTCGGCATTAACATAGAGATCGAACCGATACCTGTCATTGAATTATCCCACGTAACCTTTTAAATAGTAATATTAACCGTGTATAACTGTGTGTGTGTTCTGGTTGGTTGGTTAATGGGGTTTAAAGTCTATCTACTACACCAGGGTCATTAAGACTGGTTGGTTGGTTAATGGGGTTTAAAGTCTATCTACTACACCAGGGTCATTAAGACTGGTTGGTTGGTTAATGGGGTTTAAAGTCTATCTACTACACCAGGGTCATTAAGACTGGTTGGTTGGTTAATGGGGTTTAAAGTCTACCTACTACACATGGGTCATTAAGACTGGTTGGTTGGTTAATGGGGTTTAAAGTCTATCTACTACACCAGGGTCATTAAGACTGGTTGGTTGGTTAATGGGGTTTAAAGTCTATCTACTACACCAGGGTCATTAAGACTGGTTGGTTGGTTAATGGGGTTTAAAGTCTATCTACTACACCAGGGTCATTAAGACTGGTTGGTTGGTTAATGGGGTTTAAAGTCTATCTACTGCACCAGGGTCATTAAGACTGGTTGGTTGGTTAATGGGGTTTAAAGTCTATCTACTACACCAGGGTCATTAAGGCTGCAGGTCACCTGGTCACCACCAGTCAAGAATACTTTAATACCTAAAATACTGATTAATGTAAACTACCAGTGTATATACACTGAGATATACACCTCTCAGTGTATATACACTGAGATATACACCTCTCAGTGTATATACACTGAGATATACACCTCTCTGTATATACACTGAGATATACACCTCTCAGTGAATATACACTGAGATATATACCTCTCAGTGTATATACACTGAGATATACACCTCTCAGTGTATATACACTGAGATATACACCTCTCAGTGTATATACACTGAGATATACACCTCTCAGTGTATATACACTGAGATATACACCTCTCAGTGTATATACACTGAGATATATACCTCTCAGTGTATATGCACTGAGATATACACCTCTCAGTGTATATACACTGAGATATATACCTCTCAGTGTATATACACTGAGATATACACCTCTCAGTGTATATACACTGAGATATATACCTCTCAGTGTATATACACTGAGATATACACCTCTCAGTGTATATACACAGAGATATACACCTCTCAGTGTATATACACTGAGATATATACCTCTCAGTGTATATACACTGAGATATACACCTCCCAGTGTATATACACTGAGATATACACCTCTCAGTGTATATACACTGAGATATACACCTCTCAGTGTATATACACTGAGATATACACCTCTCAGTGTATATACACTGAGATATATACCTCTCAGTGTATATACACTGAGATATACACCTCTCAGTGTATATACACTGAGATATACACCTCTCAGTGTATATACACTGAGATATACACCTCTCAGTGTATATACACTGAGATATACACCTCTCAGTGTATATACACTGAGATATACACCTCTCATTGTATATACACTGAGATATACACCTCTCAGTGTATATACACTGAGATATACACCTCTCAGTGTATATACACTGAGATATATACCTCTCAGTGTATATACACTGAGATATACACCTCTCAGTGTATATACACTGAGATATACACCTCTCAGTGTATATACACTGAGATATACACCTCTCAGTGTATATACACTGAGATATACACCTCTCAGTGTATATACACTGAGATATATACCTCTCAGTGTATATACACTGAGATATACACCTCTCAGTGTATATACACTGAGTATACCTCTCTGTATATACACTGAGATATATACCTCTCAGTGTATATACACTGAGATATATACCTCTCAGTGTATATACACTGAGATATGCACCTCTCAGTGTATATACACTGAGATATACACACCTCAGTGTATATACACTGAGATATACACCTCTCAGTGTATATACACTGAGATATACACCTCTCAGTGTATATACACTGAGATATACACCTCTCAGTGTATATACACTGAGATATACACCTCTCAGTTTATATACACTGAGATATACACCTCTCAGTGTATATACACTGAGATATATACCTCTCAGTGTATATACACTGAGATATACACCTCTCAGTGTATATACACTGAGATATACACCTCTCAGTGTATATACACTGAGATATACACCTCTCAGTGTATATACACTGAGATATACACCTCTCAGTGTATATACACTGAGATATACACCTGTCAGTGTATATACACTGAGATATATACCTCTCAGTGTATATACACTGAGATATACACCTCTCAGTGTATATGCACTGAGATATATACCTCACAGTGTATATACACTGAGATATACACCTCTCAGTGTATATACACTGAGATATATACCTCACAGTGTATATACACTGAGATATACACCTCTCAGTGTATATACACTGAGATATATACCTCACAGTGTATATACACTGAGATATACACGTCTCAGTGTATATACACTGAGATATAAACCTGTCATTGTATATATACAGAGATATACACTTCTGGGTGTATACATCCTGGTGTGTTCCGTCAACAAGGTCGTGTATGGAACACGTCACAAGTAACTTATACATTATATACAAAGCCTCGGGTAACTTTTGTGCCCAGACGTTGTAACTGGTTGTTACTGGGTGATTTGTGGTTGTTACTTGATTTGTGGTTGTTACTGGGTGATTTGTGGTTGTATCTGGGTGATTTGTGGTTGTTACTTGACGTATTGTGGTTATTAGACGTATTGTGGTTGTTACTAGACGTATTGTGGTTGTTACTAGACGTATTGTGGTTGTTACTAGACGTATTGTGGTTGTTACTAGACGTATTGTGGTTGTTATAAGACGTATTGTGGTTGTTACAAGACGTATTGTGGTTGTTACAAGACGTATTGTGGTTGTTACTAGACGTATTGTGGTTGTTACTAGACATATTGTGGTTGTTACAAGACGTATTGTGGTTGTTGCAAGACGTATTGTGGTTGTTACAAGACGTATTGTGGTTGTTACAAGACGTATTGTGGTTGTTACTAGATGTATTGTGGTTGTTACTAGACGTATTGTGGTTGTTACTAGACGTATTGTGGTTGTTACTAGACGTATTGTGGTTGTTACTAGACGTATTGTGGTTGTTACTTGACGTATTGTGGTTGTTACTTGACGTATTGTGGTTGTTACTAGACGTATTGTGGTTGTTACTAGACGTATTGTGGTTGTTACTAGACGTATTGTGGTTGTTACTAGACGTATTGTGGTTGTTACGAGACGTATTGTGGTTGTTACTAGACGTATTGTGGTTGTTACAAGACGTATTGTGGTTGTTACAAGACGTATTGTGGTTGTTACTAGACGTATTGTGGTTGTTACAAGACGTATTGTGGTTGTTACTAGACGTATTGTGGTTGTTACTTGACGTATTGTGGTTGTTACAAGACGTATTGTGGTTGTTACTAGACGTATTGTGGTTGTTACTAGACATATTGTGGTTGTTACTAGACGTATTGTGGTTGTTACTAGACGTATTGTGGTTGTTACTAGACGTATTGTGGTTGTTACTAGACGTATTGTGGTTGTTACTAGACGTATTGTGGTTGTTACTAGACGTATTGTGGTTGTTACTAGACGTATTGTGGTTGTTACTAGACGTATTGTGGTTGTTACTAGACGTATTGTGGTTGTTACTAGACGTATTGTGGTTGTTACTAGACGTATTGTGGTTGTTACTAGACGTATTGTGGTTGTTACTAGACGTATTGTGGTTGTTACTAGACGTATTGTGGTTGTTACTAGACGTATTGTGGTTGTTACTAGATGTATTGTGGTTGTTACTAGACGTATTGTGGTTGTTACTAGACGTATTGTGGTTGTTACTAGACGTATTGTGGTTGTTACTAGACGTATTGTGGTTGTTATAAGACGTATTGTGGTTGTTACTAGACGTATTGTGGTTGTTATTGTACTATTTGTATTTACAATGATTTGTTTATATTTGAATTTTTTTCAGTGTTATTTACAGGGACGAATTTGTTGACAGTTATGTCTTATTTCTGACCATAATGCTGTTGAAAGACGTATTTCCACAGTGTTTGTGACAGATGTGGAGCCTGGCAGGTGTGTAGAGGTGTGGCTGGTGTTTACACCTTCTGTGAGGTGTGGTAGGTGGTCTGGAGCTGGTGTGTAGAGGTGTGGCTGGTGTTCACACCTGCTGTGAGGTGTGGTAGGTGGTCTGGTGCTGGTGTGTAGAGGTGTGGCTGGTGTTTACACCTGCTGTGAGGTGTGGTAGGTGGTCTGGAGCTGGTGTGTAGAGGTGTGGCTGGTGTTCACACCTGCTGTGAGGTGTGGTAGGTGGTCTGGTGCTGGTGTGTAGAGGTGTGGCTGGTGTTCACACCTGCTGTGAGGTGTGGTAGGTGGTCTGTAGCTGGCGTGTAGAGGTGTGGTAGGGGGGAATTGAGTCAGGTGTGGCTGTGTGTAGGTTTGCACCACACCTGCAGGTGAGCAGACCTGACCCACACCTGAAACACCTGTCCTACAGGTAAACAGATGTCCTAGCCCTCACAGGGTGTGCTGTCACCCTTACACATCTGCTAGACTCCTGGACCACACACAGGTCAGCTGTCATCCTCACACCTGCTAGCTTCCTGGAGCACACAGGTGTGCTGTCACTCACACACCTGCTAGCTTCCTGGAACACGCAGGTGTGCTGTCACCCTCATACACCTGCTAGCTTCCTGAATCACACAGGTGTGCTGTCACGCTTACACACCTGCTAGCCTCCTGGATCACACAGGTGTGCTGTCACCCTCACACACCTGCTAGCCTCCTGGATCACACAGGTGTACTGTCACTCACACACCTGCTAGCTTCCTGGAACACACAGGTGTGCTTTCACACACACCTAGCTTCCTGGAACACACAGGTGTGCTGTCACCCTCACACACCTGGTAGGATCCTGGACCACACAGGTGTGCTGTCACCCTCACACCTGCTAGCTTCCTGAACCGCACAGGTGTGCTGTCACTCACACACCTGCTAGCCTCCTGGATCACACAGGTGTGCTGTCACCCTCACCTGCTAGCCTCCTGGATCACACAGGTGTGCTATCACACCTGCTAGCTTCCTGGACCACACACTTGCTTTCCACATATGCTGGCCTGCTTCAAGGATCATCCAGTTGGATCATCCTGGTAGACTACCCATCCTGGTTGATCAACCAGGTTGTGGGTGGGGAGGCTGGCCCGACGCGACCTCCAGCAAGGGGCCATGTCGCGATCGGCGTCAGTTTCCGTGCCCCGAAGGGATCTCTACGTGGTCCCTGAGAGACGGGCGTCCCTGGAGCTAGACGATGTCCCCGGCTTCCTACACAGGGACCAGGAGCTGGAGTTCGACTCCTGGGCTTGCGATTCCTTCTTCCTGCTGCCGGATGCCGTGTTGGCGATGGATGCCGGGGCGTTTCGGGCCGATTTGATGTCGCTGGACCCGGCGTTGTCGGCTTCCCTGCCCGACTGGGATTTGCCGGGTCTTACTGGCCGGTCCAGCGGTACGCAGCATGTGCCCAGCGGTCCACTGGTCCACCATAAGGCTGACCGGCGCTCGTTAACTCTTCTGGACCACCACGAGGGACTTACGGTCCACACAGCCGGACATGGTACAGTTCTGATAGGTAAGTGTACTGTTATGGTACCATACACGAGTCCTGTACCATACATTTATCTGTTTCCCATTGTGTATGGTTTGTATAACGCCATGATGGTATGTGGTTTTGTGTGCGTGTGTGTGTTGTGTGTGTGCTATGTGTGTGTGTTTGTGTGTGTGCGTGTGTATGTGTGTTTGTGTGTGTGCGTGTATGTATTGTGTGTGTTGTGTGTGTGTGTGTGTGTGTGTGTTGTGTGTGTGTGTTGTGTATGTGTGTGTGTGTTGTGTATGTGTGTGTTGTGTTGTGTATGTGTGTGTGCGCGCATTGAGTGTGTGTGTGTGTGTGTGTGTGTGTGTGTGTTGTGTGTGTGTGTTGTGTGTTTGTGTGTGTGTGTGTGTGTATTGTGTGTGTATGCTCCACCACTCTTCTCCATGACTTTACATACTATACACGTCAGTGACACTGGTCTGTAGTGTAATGCTGTCTGTCTGTCTCCTGTCTTATAAACAGGGACAACATTTGCTGTCTTCCACACCTCAGGTAGTCACCCTGTTGTGATAGATGTGTTGAAGATTGTTGTTAGTGGTACACACAGTGCCTCTGAAGATTGTTGTTAGTGGTACACACAGTGCCTCTGAAGATTGTTAGTGGTACACGCAGTGCCTCTGAAGATTGTTGTTAGTGGTACACACAGTGCCTCTGAAGATTGTTAGTGGTACACACAGTGCCTCTGAAGATTGTTGCTAGTGGTACACACAGTGCCTCTGAAGATTGTTGTTAGTGGTACACACAGTGCCTCTGAAGATTGTTGTTAGTGGTACACACAGTGCCTCTGAAGATTGTTAGTGGTACACACAGTGCCTCTGAAGATTGTTGTTAGTGGTACACACAGTGCCTCTGAAGATTGTTGTTAGTGGTACACACAGTGCCTCTGAAGATTGTTGTTAGTGGTACACACAGTGCCTCTGCTGCCTCTCTCAGGACCCACGGAGAAGTGTCCCGTCCCACTGCTTTAGAGGCACCTAATTCACTTAGTGTGTCCTGAGCCTGCTAATGCAGGATCAGAAGGGCAGCAAGATGATCAGGAGGACAGCAACAGGAGGATCAGGAGGGCAGCAGGAGGATTAGGAGGACGGCAGCAGGATCAGGAGGAGAGCAGGATCAGGACAGCAACAGGAGGATCAGGAGGACAGCAGGAGGATTAGGAGGACGGCAGCAGGAGGGCAGCAGGTAGAAGTGGTGGTGAGAGAGAAATAGTGTGTTGGGATGGGCTAGACAGCTTTAGTTCAACTTACCTCCCCCTCCCTCCCCCTTCCCATCTCTCCCTCCTTCCCCCTCCCTCCCTCCCTCCTTCCCCCTCCCTCCCTCCCTCCCTCCCTCCTTCCCCCTCCCCTTCCCCCCTCCCCTTCCCTGCCTCCCTCCCCTTCCCTCCCTTCCTCCCCTTCCCTCCCCTTCCCTCCCTTCCTCTCCTTCCCTCCCTCCCTCTCCTTCCCTCCCTCCCTCCCCCCTTTCCATAGTCTCTCCAGTGTCATGATACTGTTAGGAAGTGAACATCAAACCAAATGTAAACCAGGGTTATCATGGTCACTGATAAACCAGGGTTATCATGGTGTCTGATAAACCAGGGTTATCACGGTCACTGATAAACCAGGGTTATCACGGTCACTGATAAACCAGGGTTATCACGGTCACTGATAAACCAGGGTTATCATGGTCACTGATAAACCAGGGTTATCATGGTCACTGATAAACCAGGGTTATCATGGTCACTGATAAACCAGGGTTATCATGGTCACTGATAAACCAGGGTTATCATGGTCACTGATAAACCAGGGTTATCACGGTCACTGATAAACCAGGGTTATCATGGTCACTGATAAACCAGGGTTATCACGGTCACTGATAAACCAGGGTTATCATGGTCACTGATAAACCAGGGTTATCATGGTCACTGATAAACCAGGGTTATCATGGTCAGTGATAAACCAGGGTTATCATGGTCACTGATAAACCAGGGTTATCACGGTCACTGATAAACCAGGGTTATCATGGTCACTGATAAACCAGGGTTATCATGGTCACTGATAAACCAGGGTTATCACGGTCACTGATAAACCAGGGTTATCATGGTCACTGATAAACCAGGGTTATCATGGTCACTGATAAACCAGGGTTATCATGGTCACTGATAAACCAGGGTTATCATGGTCACTGATAAACCAGGGTTATCACGGTCACTGATAAACCAGGGTTATCATGGTCACTGATAAACCAGGGTTATCATGGTCACTGATAAACCAGGGTTATCATGGTCACTGATAAACCAGGGTTATCATGGTCACTGATAAACCAGGGTTATCACGGTCACTGATAAACCAGGGTTATCATGGTCACTGATAAACCAGGGTTATCATGGTCACTGATAAACCAGGGTTATCATGGTCACTGACAAACCAGGGTTCTCATGGTCACTGATAAACCAGGTGTTACATCTGGTGTTGTGAGGATGCTGTGTTACGTCTGGTGTTGTGAGGATGCTGTGTTACATCTGGTGTTGTGAGAATGCTGTGTTACATCTGGTGTGAGGATGTTACATTTGGTGTTATGAGGATGCTGTGTTACATCTGGTGTTGTGAGGATGCTGTGTTACATCTGGTGTGAGGATGTTACATTTGGTGTTGTGAGGATGCTGTGTTACATTTGGTGTTGTGAGGATGCTGTGTTACATCTGGTGTTGTGAGGATGCTGTGTTACATCTGGTGTGAGGATGTTACATTTGGTGTTATGAGGATGCTGTGTTACATCTGGTGTTGTGAGGATGCTATGTTACATCTGGTGTGAGGATGTTACATTTGGTGTTGTGAGGATGCTGTGTTACATTTGGTGTTGTGAGGATGCTGTGTTACATCTGGTGTTGTGAGGATGCTGTGTTACATCTGGTGTGAGGATGTTACATTTGGTGTTGTGAGGATGCTGTGTTACATTTGGTGTTGTGAGGATGTGTTACATCTGGTGTTGTGAGGATGCTGTGTTACATCTAGTGTTGTGAGGATGCTGTGTTACATCTGGTGTTGTGAGGATGCTGTGTTACATCTGGTGTTGTGAGGATGCTCTGTTACATTTGGTGTTGTGAGGATGCTGTGTTACATTTGGTGTTGTGAGGATGCTCTGTTACATTTGGTGTTGTGAGGATGCTGTGTTACATCTAGTGTTACATTTGGTGTTGTGAGGATGCTCTGTTACATTTGGTGTTGTGAGGATACTGTGTTACATTTGGTGTTGTGAGGATGCTGTGTTACATCTGGTGTTGTGACGATGTGTTACATCTGGTGTTACATTTGGTGTTGTGAGGATGCTGTGTTACATTTGGTGTTGTGAGGATGCTGCGTTACATCTGGTCTTGTGAGGATGCTGTGTTACATCTGGTGTTGTGAGGATGCTGTGTTACATCTGGTGTTGTGACGATGTGTTACATCTGGTGTTACATTTGGTGTTGTGAGGATGCTGTGTTACATTTGGTGTTGTGAGGATGCTGCGTTACATCTGGTGTTGTGAAGATGCTGTGTTACATTTGGTGTTGTGAGGATGCTGCGTTACATCTGGTGTTGTGAGGATGCTGCGTTACATCTGGTGTTGTGAGGATGCTGCGTTACATCTGGTGTTGTGAGGATGCTGTGTTACATCTGGTGTTTACCTGGAGTTTACCTGGAGAGAGTTCCGGGGGTCAGCGCCCCCGCGGCCCGGTCTGTGACCAGGCCTCCTGGTGGATCAGAGCCTGATCAACCAGGCTGTTGCTGCTGGCTGCACGCAAACCAACGTACGAGCCACAGCCCGGCTGGTCAGGAACCGACTTTAGGTGCTTGTCCAGTGCCAGCTTGAAGACTGCCAGGGGTCTGTTGGTAATCCCCCTTATGTGTGCTAGGAGGCAGTTGAACAGTCTCGGGCCCCTGACACTTATTGCATGGTCTCTTACAATAAGTGTCAGGGGCCCGAGACTGTTCAGCTGCCTCCCAGCATACATAAGGGGGATTACCAACAGACCCCTGGCAGTCTTCAAGCTGGCACTGGACAAGCACCTAAAGTCGGTGCTTGTCCAGTGCCAGCTTCAAGGATGCTGTGTTACATCTGGTTTTGTGAGGATGCTGTGTTACATCTGGTGTTACATTTGGTGTTGTGAGGATGCTGTGTTACATCTGGTGTTGTGAGGATGCTATGTTACATCTGGTGGTGTGAGGATGCTGTGTTACATCTGGTGTTGTGAGGATGCTATGTTACATCTGGTGTTGTGAGGATGCTGTGTTACATCTAGTGTTGTGAGGATGCTGTGTTACATCTAGTGTTGTGAGGATGCTGTGTTACATCTGGTGTTGTGAGGATGCTGTGTTACATCTGGTGTTGTGAGGATGCTGTGTTACATCTGGTGTTACATTTGGTGTTGTGAGGATGCTGTGTTTCATTTGGTGTTGTGAGGATGCTGTGTTACATCTGGTGTTACATTTGGTGTTGTGTGGATGCTGTGTTACATCTGGTGTTACATTTGTTGTGAGGATGCCATGTTACATCTGGTGTTACATTTGGTGTTGTGAGGATGCTGTGTTACGTCTGGTGTTTTGAGGATGCTGTTACATCTGGTGTTGTGAGGATGCTGTGTTACATCTGGTGTTGTGAGGATGCTGTTTTACATTTGGTGTTTCATTTGGTGTTGTGAGGATGCTGTGTTACATCTGGTGTTGTGAGGATGCTGTGTTACATCTGGTGTTGTGAGGATGCTGTGTTACATTTGGTGTTGTGAGGATGCTGTGTTACATCTGGTGTTGTGAGGATGCTGTGTTACATCTGGTGTTTCATTTGTTGTGAGGATGCTGTGTTACATCTGGTGATGTGAGGATGCTGTGTTACATCTGGTGTTTCATTTGTTGTGAGGATGCTGTGTTACATATGGTGTTGTGAGGATGCTGTGTTACATCTGGTGTTGTGAGGATGCTGTTACATCTGGTGTTGTGAGGATGCTGTGTTACATTTGGTGTTGTGAGGATGCTGTTGCATCTGGTGTTGTGAGGATGCTGTGTTACATTTGTTGTGAGGATGCTGTGTTACATCTGTTGTGATGCTGTGTTACATTTGGTGTTGTGATGATGCTGTGTTACATTTGTTGTGAGGATGCTGTTGCATCTGGTGTTGTGAGGATGCTGTGTTACATCTGGTGTTGTGAGGATGCTGTGTTACATCTGTTGTGATGCTGTGTTACATTTGGTGTTGTGAGGAGGCTGTGTTACATCTGGTGTTGTGAGGATGCTCTGTTACATTTGGTGTTGTGAGGATGCTGTGTTACATTTGTTGTGAGGATGCTGTGTTACATCTGGTGTTGTGAGGATGCTGTGTTACATTTGTTGTGAGGATGCTGTGTTACATTTGGTGTTGCGAGGAGGCTGTGTTACATTTGTTGTGAGGATGCTGTGTTACATTTGTTGTGAGGATGCTGTGTTACATTTGGTGTTGCGAGGAGGCTGTGTTACATCTGGTGTTACATTTGGTGTTGTGAGGATGCTGCGTTACCTCTGGTGTTATGAGGATGCTGTGTTACATCTGGTGTTACATTTGGTGTTGTGAGGATGCTGTGTTACATCTGGTGTTACATTTGGTGTTGTGAGGACGCTGTCTTGCATTTGGTGTTGTGAGGATGCTGTGTTACATCTGGTGTTACATTTGGTGTTGTGAGGATGCTGCGTTACCTCTGGTGTTATGAGGATGCTGTGTTACATCTGGTGTTACATTTGGTGTTGTGAGGATGCTGTGTTACATCTGGTGTTACGAGGATGCTGTGTTACATCTGGTGTTACATTTGGTGTTGTGAGGATGCTGTGTTACATCTGGTGTTACATTTAGTGTTGTGAGGATGCTGTGTTACATCTGGTGTTACATTTGGTGTTGTGAGGATGCTGTGTTACATCTGGTGTTACGAGGATGCTGTGTTACATCTGGTGTTACATTTGGTGTTGTGAGGATGCTGTGTTACATCTGGTGTTACATTTGGTGTTGTGAGGATGTTGTGTTACATCTGGTGTTATGAGGATGTGTTACATTTGGTGTTGTGAGGATGCTGTGTTACATCTGGTGTTACATTTGGTGTTGTGAGGATGCTGCGTTACGTCTGGTGTTATGAGGATGCTGTGTTACATGTGGTGTTACATTTGGTGTTGTGAGGATGCTGTGTTACATCTGGTGTTACATTTGGTGTTGTGAGGATGCTGTGTTACATCTGGTGTTACATTTGGTGTTGTGAGGAGGCTGTGTTACATCTGGTGTTACATTTGGTGTTGTGAGGATGCTGCGTTACGTCTGGTGTTATGAGGATGCTGTGTTACATCTGGTGTTACATTTGGTGTTGTGAGGATGCTGTGTTACATCTGGTGTTTCATTTGGTGTTGTGAGGATGCTGTGTTACATCTAGTGTTGTGAGGATGCTGTGTTACATCTAGTGTTGTGAGGATGCTGTGTTACATCTAGTGTTGTGAGGATGCTGTGTTACATCTGGTGTTGTGAGGATGCTGTGTTACATCTGGTGTTGTGAGGATGCTGTGTTACATCTAGTGTTGTGAGGATGCTGTGTTACATCTAGTGTTGTGAGGATGCTGTGTTACATCTGGTGTTGTGAGGATGCTGTGTTACATCTGGTGTTGTGAGGATGCTGTGTTACATTTGGTGTTGGAAAGGTTTGATAGGCTTGACCTAGCAAGAATCCAGCATCCCATTTTTAAACAGCTGCTAGATAAGACACAGGTGCATCAGTTAGGTAGCTTTAGTGTTGTTGGTGAGGGGCTCTTGATTTAGGGAATTGGATCTGTGCTCCAGTTCCCCAAATTGAGCCTGAATGCCTTCCACATCCCCCCCCAGGCGCTGTATAATCCTCCGGGTTTAGCGCTTCCCCCTTGATTATAATAATTTAGTGTTGGGAGGCTTCTGCACGGTAGCCTTCTACAGGTGGTAGTATTTGGGTGGTCAGTCCCTCAGCTTCCAGGCTGAGGGACTGACCCCCTTAAATACTATCATTACAATGTTGATGGACTGATGATATCTTTACCGTACCACTGTTCCTGTCTCCATATTTCTTCAACTCTATATTTGACTGTAGAAGGCAATAAAGAACTAATAGGTTAATAGGTGTCCCGTGGCTGGGTTGGTAGCGCACTCGCTTCACACATTGAGGTCCGTGGTTCGATCCCCGGTACGGATGGAAACACTAGGACGTGTTTCCTTAAGACACCTGCTGTCCATGTTCACCTAGCAGTAAGTAGGTATCTGGGTGTTAGTCACCTTACACCTGCTGGCACTGTTCACTTAGCAGTAAGTAGGTACCTGGGTGTTAGGTGACTGGTGTGGGTGGCATCCTGGGTGTTAGATGACTGGTGTGGGTGGCATCCTGGGTGTTAGGTGACTGGTGTGGGTGGCATCCTGGGTGTTAGGTGACTGGTGTGGGTGGCATCCTGGGTGTTAGGTGACTGGTGTGGGTGGCATCCTGGGTGTTAGGTGAATGGTGTGGGTGGCATCCTGGGTGTTAGTGGACTGGTGTGGGTGGCATCCTGGGTGTTAGGTGACTGGTGTGGGTGGCATCCTGGGTGTTAGGTGACTGGTGTGGGTGGCATCCTGAGTGTTAGGTGACGGGTGTGGGTGGCATCCTGGGTGTTAGGTGACTGGTGTGGGTGGCATCCTGGGAGTTAGGTGACTGGTGTGGGTGGCATCCTGGGTGTTAGGTGAATGGTGTGGGTGGCATCCTGGGTGTTAGTGGACTGGTGTGGGTGGCATCCTGGGTGTTAGGTGACTGGTGTGGGTGGCATCCTGGGTGTTAGGTGACTGGTGTGGGTGGCATCCTGGGAGTTAGGTGAC
>NW_027195033.1:835000-847500 GCF_038502225.1 Cherax quadricarinatus
CCTTGCTGTACAAGACAATACACAAAGACAAAAATATCAGAGTGACAACAATGGGTGAAGGTCTGTCTATTGTTCACACTGCTTGTTGCTGACACATTTTATTGGGGTTGTACTGTAGCCTGTAGCATCTGCCAGGCTCTGGAGGCCTACCCACTGCTGCCGCAGCCCCCTGTAGGCTTGACCTAATGTTTGCTTGCTTACTTAAGTAGGATGTCCTTGCTGGTAGCAGGTTGAAGAGTCTTGGTCCACGGATGTTAAGGGTGACCTCAATTGTGTCCATGGTACAACCAGGCTGTTGTTGGTAACAGGTTGAAGAGTGTTGGTCCATGGATGTTGAGAATGTCCTCTTATTGTGTGTCATGAGTGGTGTAAGAATGGTGCGAGGCAGGAAATATAGTGACCTTGGTGGTGGAGGTAAGACATTAATGTTGTGAGTCACAACACAGAACAACACTGCCTCTCAGACTATCCTCCAGAAGAACACTGCCTCTCAGACTATCCTCCAGAAGAACACTGCCTCTCAGACTATCCTCCAGAAGAACACTGCCTCTCAGACTATCCTCCAGAAGAACACTGCCTCTCAGACTATCCTCCAGAAGAACACTGCCTCTCAGACTATCCTCCAGAAGAACACTGCCTCTCAGACTATCCTCCAGAAGAACACTGCCTCTCACACTATCCTCCAGAAGAACACTGCCTCTCAGACTATCCTCCAGAAGAACACTGCCTCTCAGACTATCCTCCAGAAGAACACTGCCTCTCAGACTATCCTCCAGAAGAACACTGCCTCTCAGACTATCCTCCAGAAGAACACTGCCTCTCAGACTATCCTCCAGAAGAACACTGCCTCTCAGACTATCCTCCAGAAGAACACTGCCTCTCAGACTATCCTCCAGAAGAACACTGCCTCTCAGACTATCCTCCAGAAGAACACTGCCTCTCAGACTATCCTCCAGAAGAACACTGCCTCTCAGACTATCCTCCAATAGAACACTGCCTCTCAGACTATCCTCCAATAGAACACTGCCTCTCAGACTATCCTCCAGAAGAACACTGCCTCTCAGACTATCCTCCAATAGAACACTGCCTCTCAGACTATCTTTCAGAAGAACACTGCCTCTCAGACTATCCTCCAATAGAACACTGCCTCTCAGACTATCTTCCAGAAGAACACTGCCTCTCAGACTATCCTCCAATAGAACACTGCCTCTCAGACTATCCTCCAGAAGAACACTGCCTCTCAGACTATCCTCCAGAAGAACACTGCCTCTCAGTCTGTCCTCCAGAAGAACACTGCCTCTCAGTCTATCCTCCAGAAGAACACTGCCTCTCAGTCTATCCTCCAGAAGAACACTGCCTCTCAGACTATCCTCCAGAAGAACACTGCCTCTCAGACTATCCTCCAATAGAACACTGCCTCTCAGACTATCCTCCAGAAGAACACTGCCTCTCAGACTATCCTCCAGAAGAACACTGCCTCTCAGACTATCCTCCAATAGAACACTGCCTCTCAGACTATCCTCCAATAGAACACTGCCTCTCAGACTATCCTCCAGAAGAACACTGCCTCTCAGACTATCCTCCAATAGAACACTGCCTCTCAGACTATCCTCCAGAAGAACACTGCCTCTCAGACTATCCTCCAGAAGAACACTGCCTCTCAGACTATCCTCCAATAGAACACTGCCTCTCAGACTATCCTCCAATAGAACACTGCCTCTCAGACTATCCTCCAGAAGAACACTGCCTCTCAGACTATCCTCCAGAAGAACACTGCCTCTCAGACTATCCTCCAATAGAACACTGCCTCTCAGACTATCCTCCAGAAGAACACTGCCTCTCAGACTATCCTCCAATAGAACACTGCCTCTCAGACTATCCTCCAATAGAACACTGCCTCTCAGACTATCCTCCAATAGAACACTGCCTCTCAGACTATCCTCCAGAAGAACACTGCCTCTCAGACTATCCTCCAATAGAACACTGCCTCTCAGACTATCCTCCAGAAGAACACTGCCTCTCAGACTATCCTCCAATAGAACACTGCCTCTCAGACTATCCTCCAGAAGAACACTGCCTCTCAGACTATCCTCCAATAGAACACTGCCTCTCAGACTATCCTCCAGAAGAACACTGCCTCTAAGACTATCCTCCAATAGAACACTGCCTCTCAGACTATCCTCCAGAAGAACACTGCCTCTCAGACTATCCTCCAGAAGAACACTGCCTCTCAGACTATCCTCCAGAAGAACACTGCCTCTCAGACTATCCTCCAGAAGAACACTGCCTCTCAGACTACCCTCCAGAAGAACACTGCCTCTCAGTCTATCCTCCAGAAGAACACTGCCTCTCAGACTATCCTCCAGAAGAAAACTGCCTCTCAGACTATCCTCCAGAAGAACACTGTCTCTCAGACTATCCTCCAGAAGAACACTGCCTCTCAGACTATCCTCCAGAAGAACACTGCCTCAGTCTATCCTCCAGAAGAACACTGCCTCTCAGACTATCCTCCAGAAGAACACTGCCGCTCAGTCTATCCTCCAGAAGAACACTGCCTCTCAGACTATCCTCCAGAAGAACACTGCCTCTCAGACTATCCTCCAGAAGAACACTGCCTCTCAGACTATCCTCCAGAAGAACACTGCCTCTCAGACTATCCTCCAGAAGAACACTGCCTCTCAGACTATCTTCCAGAAGAACACTGCCTCTCAGACTATCCTCCAGAAGAACACTGCCTCTGAAACTGTCTTCCAGAAGAACACTGCCTCACAAACTGTCTTCCAGAAGAACACTGCCTCTCAAACTGTCTTCCAGAAGAACACTGCCTCTCAAACTGTCTTCCAGAAGAACACTGCCTCTCAAACTGTCTTCCAGAAGAACACTGCCTCTCAAACTGTCTTCCAGAAGAACACTGCCTCTCAAACTGTCTTCCAGAAGAACACTGCCTCTCAAACTGTCTTCCAGAAGAACACTGCCTCTCAAACTGTCTTCCAGAAGAACACTGCCTCTCAAACTGTCTTCCAGAAGAACACTGCCTCACAAACTGTCTTCCAGAAGAACACTGCCTCACAAACTGTCTTCCAGAAGAACACTGCCTCTCAAACTGTCTTCCAGAAGAACACTGCCTCTCAAACTGTCTTCCAGAAGAACACTGCCTCTCAAACTGTCTTCCAGAAGAACACTGCCTCTCAAACTGTCTTCCAGAAGAACACTACCTCTCAGTCTATCCTCCAGAAGAGCACTGCCTCTCAAACTGTCTTCCAGAAGAACACTGCCTCTCAAACTGTCTTCCAGAAGAACACTGCCTCTTAAACTGTCTTCCAGAAGAACACTACCTCTCAGTCTATCCTCCAGAAGAGCACTGCCTCTCAAACTGTCTTCCAGAAGAACACTGCCTCTCAAACTGTCTTCCAGAAGAACACTGCCTCTCAAACTGTCTTCCAGAAGAACACTGCCTCTCAAACTGTCTTCCAGAAGAACACTGCCTCTCAAACTGTCTCCCAGAAGAACACTGCCTCTCAAACTGTCTTCCAGAAGAAAACTGCCTCTCAGACTATCCTCCAGAAGAACACTGCCTCTCAAACTATCCTCCAGAAGAACATTGCCTCTCAGACTATCCTCCAGAAGAACACTGCCTCTCAAACTCTCTTCCAGAAGAAAACTGCCTCTCAGACTACCCTCCAGAAGAACACTGCCTCTCAGACTATTCTCCAGAAGAACACTGCCTCTCAAACTGTCTTCCAGAAGAACACTGCCTCTCAGACTATCCTCCAGAAGAACACTGCCTCTCAGACTATCCTCCAGAAGAAAACTGCCTCTCAGACTATCCTCCAGAAGAACACTGCCTCTCAGACTATCCTCCAGAAGAACACTGCCTCTCAGACTATCCTCCAGAAGAACACTGCCTCTCAAACTGTCTTCCAGAAGAACACTGCCTCTCAGACTACCCTCCAGAAGAACACTGCCTCTCAAACTGTCTTCCAGAAGAACACTGCCTCTCAGACTATCCTCCAGAAGAAAACTGCCTCTCAGACTATCCTCCAGAAGAACACTGCCTCTCAGACTATCTTCCAGAAGAACACTGCTTCTCAGACTATCCTCCAGAAGAACACTGCCTCTCAGACTATCCTCCAGAAGAACACTGCCTCTCAGACTATCCTCCAGAAGAACACTGCCTCTCAGACTATCCTCCAGAAGAACACTGCCTCTCAGACTATCTTCCAGAAGAACACTGCCTCTCAGACTATCCTCCAGAAGAAAACTGCCTCTCAGACTATCCTCCAGAAGAACACTGCCTCTCAGACTATCTTCCAGAAGAACACTGCCTCTCAGTCTATCCTCCAGAAGAACACTGCCTCTCAGTCTATCTTCCAGAAGAACACTGCCTCTCAGTCTATCCTCCAGAAGAACACTGCCTCTCAGACTATCTTCCAGAAGAACACTGCCTCTCAGACTATCCTCCAGAAGAACACTGCCTCTCAGACTATCCTCCAGAAGAACACTGCCTCTCAAACTGTCTTCCAGAAGAACACTGCCTCTCAAACTGTCTTCCAGAAGAACACTGCCTCTCAAACTGTCTTCCAGAAGAACACTGCCTCTCAGACTATCCTCCAGAAGAACACTGCCTCTCAAACTGTCTTCCAGAAGAACACTGCCTCTCAGACTATCCTCCAGAAGAACACTGCCTCTCACACTATCCTCCAACACTACCTCCAGTGTTGTTATGGCAGTGTGTACAGATCCGCCAGCATCTCCCAGGTATATATTATGATGTAGCTCTGTCTCCTACGCTCCAATGAGTACATATTTAACACTTTAAATGGTCTTCGTGCTTTACCATCTCTGATAGCTCTCTTACCTTGGAAGGAGCCGTCAACACTGAACAGTGCAGCATTTCTCTTATTGTGTTCTATATATGCCAGGCCATATAACGTTGATATTTGTACGTATTTGCGTATTTTAACCCTTAGGTGGCATTTACTGCACTCAATACTATCCCTTGATATACCTTGTATGGGATTGAAGAGTCTTGGGTCTCGGAGCCCGGCCATGGGCGGGCCAAGATGCGAGTAGGACCTGCCTACCATGGGCCCTGGAGGAGCTGTTTAGGAGGTGCTTACCTAGATTACTTGCTCTGGTTGACCCACGGGTTTAGTGCTTCGTCATATACGGCCCAAGTTGTGAGTTCTCTGCGCTTGTTACACTTCCCCTGTTAAAATTGATTATAATTGATTATAATTGTGTACTAATTATTAATTTCCTGTGACAGAGGGACGAGTATGGGTGGGCCAGGTGTGTGGTGGGCCAGGTGTGTGGTGGGCCAGGTGTGTGGTGGGCCAGGTGTGTGGTGGGCCAGGTGTGTGGTGGGCCAGGTGTGTGGTGGGCCAGGTGTGTGGTGGGCCAGGTGTGTGGTGGGCCAGGTGTGTGGTGGGCCAGGTGTGTGGTGGGCCAGGTGTGTGGTGGGCCAGGTGTGTGGTGGGCCAGGTGTGTGGGTGGGCCAGGTGTGTGGTGTGTGGGTGGGCCAGGTGTGTGGGTGGGCCAGGTGTGTGGGTGAGCCAGGTGTGTGGTGGGCCAGGTGTGTGGGTGGGCCAGGTGTGTGGTGGGCCAGGTGTGGGTGGGCCAGGTGTGTGGTGGCCAGGTGTGTGGGTGGGCCAGGTGTGTGGGTGGGCCAGGTGTGTGGGTGGGCCAGGTGTGTGGTGGGCCAGGTGTGTGGGTGGGCCAGGTGTGTGGGTGGGCCAGGTGTGTGGTGGGCCAGGTGTGTGGGTGGGCCAGGTGTGTGGTGGGCCAGGTGTGTGGGTGGGCCAGGTGTGTGGTGGGCCAGGTGTGTGGGTGGGCCAGGTGTGTGGTAAACTCACAAAAGTGTTCAGTGTTCACAAGTAACAGTAAGGTCAGGTGGTCACAGTAAGGTCATGTGGTCACAGTAAGGTCAGATGGTCACAGTAAGGTCGGGTAGTGAGCTCGGGTGGTCACAGTAAGGTCAGATGGTCACAGTAAGATCAGGTGGTCACAGTAAGGTCAGGTGGTTACACTAAGGTAAGGTGGTCACAGTAAGATCAGGTGGTCATAGTAAGGTCAGATAGTGAGCTCGGGTGGTCACAGTAAGGTCAGATGGTCACAGTAAGATCAGGTGGTCACAGTAAGGTCAGGTGGTCACAGTAAGATCAAGTGGTCACAGTAAGGTCAGATGGTCACAGTAAGATCAGGTGGTCACAGTAAGGTCAGGTGGTTACAGTAAGGTCAGGTGGTCACAGTAAGATCAGGTGGTCACAGTAAGGTCAGATGGTCACAGTAAGGTCAGGTGGTTACAGTAAAGCCAGATGGTCACAGTGAAGTCAAATGGTTACTACAGTAAGGTCAAGTGGTCACAGTAAGATCAAGTGGTCACAGTAAGGTCAGGTGGTCACAGTAAGGTCAGGTGGTTACAGTAAAGTCAGATGGTCACAGTGAAGTCAGATGGTTACTACAGTAAGGTCAGGTGGTCACAGTAAGATCAGGTGGTCACAGTAAGGTCAGGTGGTCACAGTAAGATCAGGTGGTCACAGTAAGGTCAGATGGTCACAGTAAGATCAGGTGGTCACAGTAAGGTCGGATAGTGAGCTCGGGTGGTCACAGTAAGGTCAGATGGTCACAGTAAGATCAGGTGGTCACAGTAAGGTCAGGTGGTTACAGTAAGATCAGATGGTCACAGTAAGATCAGGTGGTCACAGTAAGGTCAGGTGGTCACAGTAAGATCGGATAGTCAGTGAGCTCGGGTGGTCACAGTAAGGTCAGGTGGTCACAGTAAGATCAGGTGGTCACAGTAAGATCAGGTGGTTACAGTAAAGTCAGATGGTCACAGTGAAGTCAGATGGTTACTACAGTAAGGTCAGGTGGTCACAGTAAGGTCAGGTGGTCACAGTAAGGTCAGGTGGTCACAGTAAGATCAGGTGGTCACTTTCAGGTCAGGTGGTTACAGTGGTCTACAGTAAGGTCAGGTGGTCACAGTAAGGTCAGGTGGTCACAGTAAGGTCAGGTGGTCACAGTAAGGTCAGGTGGTCACAGTAAAGTCAGGTGGTTACAGTAAAGTCAGGTGGTCACAGTAAGGTCAGGTGGTCACAGTAAGGTCAGGTGGTTACAGTGAAGTCAGATGGTCACAGTGAAGTCAGATGGTTACTACAGTAAGGTCAGGTGGTCACAGTAAGATCAAGTGGTCACAGTAAGGTCAGGTGGTCACAGTAAGGTCAGGTGGTCACAGTAAGGTCAGGTGGTTACAGTAAAGTCAGATGGTCACAGTGAAGTCATATGGTTACTACAGTAAGGTCAGGTGGTCACAGTAAGATCAAGTCACAATAAGGTCACGTGGTCACAGTAAGGTCAGGTGGTTACAGTAAAGTCAGATGGTCACAGTGAAATCAGATGGTTACTACAGTAAGGTCAGGTGGTCACAGTAAGATCAGGTGGTCACAGTAAGGTCAGGTGGTCACAGTAAGGTCAGTAGTTGGCAGTGTGGATAATGCTAAAATTCTATGTCAAATCTGTCGCCTTGATGGCGGTTAAGGGCTCTTGATCCACGGGAATATGAGCTACCTTCCCTGGGATCATCCCTGGCTGCCTCAGCCCTACGGGTTTAGCTTATAAACGTGAATATAATTCATTTAGAAAGTTAAGAGAGTCATCGACCAGCTGTGTGACTCACAGAAAACGGAAACAATGTAAACACGTTTTCTTCTTTATAATACATGGGTAACTCTGGTATTTATAATACTTGGGTAACTCTGGTATTTATAATATTTGGGTAACTCTGGTATTTATAATACATGGGTAACTCTGGTATTTATAATGCTTATGTAACTCTGGTATTTATAATGCTTGGGTAACTCTGGTATTTATAATACTTGGGTAACTCTGGTATTTATAATACTTGGGTAACTCTGGTATTTATAATACTTGGGTAACTCTGGTATTTATAATACTTGGGTAACTCTGGTATTTATAATACTTGGGTAACTCTGGTATTTATAATACTTGGGTAACTCTGGTATTTATAATACTTGGGTAACTCTGGTATTTATAATACTTGGGTAACTCTGGTATTTATAATACTTGGGTAACTCTGGTATTTATAATACTTGGGTAACTCTGGTATTTATAATATTTGGGTAACTCTGGTATTTATAATACTTGGGTAACTCTGGTATTTATAATACTTGGGTAACTCTGGTATTTATAATACTTGGGTAACTCTGGTATTTATAATACTTGGGTAACTCTGGTATTTATAATACTTGGGTAACTCTGGTATTTATAATACTTGGGTAACTCTGGTATTTATAATACTTGGGTAACTCTGGTATTTATAATACTTGGGTAACTCTGGTATTTATAATACTTGGGTAACTCTGGTATTTATAATACTTGGGTAACTCTGGTATTTATAATACTTGGGTAACTCTGGTATTTATAATACACTTGGGTAACTCTGGTATTTATAATACTTGGGTAACTCTGGTATTTATAATACTTGGGTAACTCTGGTATTTATAATACTTGGGTAACTCTGGTATTTATAATACTTGGGTAACTCTGGTATTTATAATACTTGGGTAACTCTGGTATTTATAATACTTGGGTAACTCTGGTATTTATAATACTTGGGTAACTCTGGTATTTATATTTATAATATACTTGGGTAACTCTGGTATTTATAATACTTGGGTAACTCTGGTATTTATAATACTTGGGTAACTCTGGTATTTATAAATAACTCTGGTATTTATAATACTTGGGTAACTCTGGTATTTATAATACTTGGGTACTTGGGTAACTCTGGTATTTATAATACTTGGGTAACTCTGGTATTTATAATACTTGGGTAACTCTGGTATATTATACTCTGGTATTTATAATACATGTAACTCTGGTATTTATAATACATGGGTAACTCTGGTATTTATAATACATGGGTAACTCTGGTATTTATACTTGGGTAACTCTGGTATTTATAATACTTGGGTAACTCTGGTATTTATAATACTTGGGTAACTCTGGTATTTATAATACTTGGGTACTCTGGTATTTATAATACTTGGGTAACTCTGGTATTTATAATACTTGGGTAACTCTGGTATTTATAATACATACTCTGTATTTATAATACTTGGTTAACTCTGGTATTTATAATACTTGGGTAACTCTGGTATTTAATACTTGGGTATTTATAATACATGGGTAACTCTGGTATTTATAATACATGGGTAACTCTGGTATTTATAATACTTGGGTAACTCTGGTATTTATAATACATGGGTAACTCTGGTATTTATAATACTTGGGTAACTCTGGTATTTATAATACTTGGGTAACTCTGGTATTTATAATACTTGGGTAACTCTGGTATTTATAATACTTGGGTAACTCTGGTATTTATAATACTTGGGTAACTCTGGTATTTATAATACTTGGGTAACTCTGGTATTTATAATATACTTGGTATTTATAATACTTGGGTAACTCTGGTATTTATAATACTTGGGTAACTCTGGTATTTATAATACTTGGGTAACTCTGGTATTTATAATACTTGGGTAACTCTGGTATTTATAATACTTGGGTAACTCTGGTATTTATAATACTTGGGTAACTCTGGTATTTATAATACTTGGGTAACTCTGGTATTTATAATACTTGGGTAACTCTGGTATTTATAATACTTGGGTAACTCTGGTATTTATAATACTTGGGTAACTCTGGTATTTATAATACTTGGGTAACTCTGGTATTTATAATACTTGGGTAACTCTGGTATTTATAATACTTGGGTAACTCTGGTATTTATAATACTTGGGTAACTCTGGTATTTATAATACTTGGGTAACTCTGGTATTTATAATACTTGGGTAACTCTGGTATTTATAATACTTGGGTAACTCTGGTATTTATAATACTTGGGTAACTCTGGTATTTATAATACTTGGGTAACTCTGGTATTTATAATACTTGGGTAACTCTGGTATTTATAATACTTGGGTAACTCTGGTATTTATAATACTTGGGTAACTCTGGTATTTATAATACTTGGGTAACTCTGGTATTTATAATACTTGGGTAACTCTGGTATTTATAATACTTGGGTAACTCTGGTATTTATAATACTTGGGTAACTCTGGTATTTATAATACTTGGGTAACTCTGGTATTTATAATACTTGGGTAACTCTGGTATTTATAATACTTGGGTAACTCTGGTATTTATAATACTTGGGTAACTCTGGTATTTATAATACTTGGGTAACTCTGGTATTTATAATACTTGGGTAACTCTGGTATTTATAATACTTGGGTAACTCTGGTATTTATAATACTTGGGTAACTCTGGTATTTATAATACTTGGGTAACTCTGGTATTTATAATACTTGGGTAACTCTGGTATTTATAATACTTGGGTAACTCTGGTATTTATAATACTTGGGTAACTCTGGTATTTATAATACTTGGGTAACTCTGGTATTTATAATACTTGGGTAACTCTGGTATTTATAATACTTGGGTAACTCTGGTATTTATAATACTTGGGTAACTCTGGTATTTATAATACTTGGGTAACTCTGGTATTTATAATACTTGGGTAACTCTGGTATTTATAATACTTGGGTAACTCTGGTATTTATAATACTTGGGTAACTCTGGTATTTATAATACTTGGGTAACTCTGGTATTTATAATACTTGGGTAACTCTGGTATTTATAATACTTGGGTAACTCTGGTATTTATAATACTTGGGTAACTCTGGTATTTATAATACTTGGGTAACTCTGGTATTTATAATACTTGGGTAACTCTGGTATTTATAATACTTGGGTAACTCTGGTATTTATAATACTTGGGTAACTCTGGTATTTATAATACTTGGGTAACTCTGGTATTTATAATACTTGGGTAACTCTGGTATTTATAATACTTGGGTAACTCTGGTATTTATAATACTTGGGTAACTCTGGTATTTATAATACTTGGGTAACTCTGGTATTTATAATACTTGGGTAACTCTGGTATTTATAATACTTGGGTAACTCTGGTATTTATAATACTTGGGTAACTCTGGTATTTATAATACTTGGGTAACTCTGGTATTTATAATACTTGGGTAACTCTGGTATTTATAATACTTGGGTAACTCTGGTATTTATAATACTTGGGTAACTCTGGTATTTATAATACTTGGGTAACTCTGGTATTTATAATACTTGGGTAACTCTGGTATTTATAATACTTGGGTAACTCTGGTATTTATAATACTTGGGTAACTCTGGTATTTATAATACTTGGGTAACTCTGGTATTTATAATACTTGGGTAACTCTGGTATTTATAATACTTGGGTAACTCTGGTATTTATAATACTTGGGTAACTCTGGTATTTATAATACTTGGGTAACTCTGGTATTTATAATACTTGGGTAACTCTGGTATTTATAATACTTGGGTAACTCTGGTATTTATAATACTTGGGTAACTCTGGTATTTATAATACTTGGGTAACTCTGGTATTTATAATACTTGGGTAACTCTGGTATTTATAATACTTGGGTAACTCTGGTATTTATAATACTTGGGTAACTCTGGTATTTATAATACATGGGTAACTCTGGTATTTATAATACTTGGGTAACTCTGGTATTTATAATACTTGGGTAACTCTGGTATTTATAATACTTGGGTAACTCTGGTATTTATAATACTTGGGTAACTCTGGTATTTATAATACTTGGGTAACTCTGGTATTTATAATACTTGGGTAACTCTGGTATTTATAATACTTGGGTAACTCTGGTATTTATAATACTTGGGTAACTCTGGTATTTATAATACTTGGGTAACTCTGGTATTTATAACTTGGGTAACTGGTATTTATAATACTTGGGTAACTCTGGTATTTATAATACTTGGGTAACTCTGGTATTTATAATACATGGGTAACTCTGGTATTTATAATACTTGGGTAACTCTGGTATTTATAATACTTGGGTAACTCTGGTATTTATAATACTTGGGTAACTCTGGTATTTATAATACTTGGGTAACTCTGGTATTTATAATACTTGGGTAACTCTGGTATTTATAATACTTGGGTAACTCTGGTATTTATAATACTTGGGTAACTCTGGTATTTATAATACTTGGGTAACTCTGGTATTTATAATACTTGGGTAACTCTTTTGGGTTAATAATTATAGTAATAATAATAATAATAGTAATAATAATAATAATAATAATAATAATAATAATAATAATAATAATAATAATAACTTGAGGGTAGTTGGGTATTTTGTTTCATAATGATTGTGGTGATTGTGGTAGTGGTGTTAGTAGTAATGGTATTAATGGTAGTGTAATGGTGGTAGTAATGGTTGTAATAATGGTGGTAGTTGTGGTGACAGAGGGCCTGGCACTCCACCGTGATATCAATAATGTGTCCTGGTGCCAAGACGGTGGCACCAGCCTTTGTCACTTGTTAAGAGGGA
>NW_027195033.1:852500-872500 GCF_038502225.1 Cherax quadricarinatus
ATTAAACTACAGACCAGTGTCACTGACATGTATAGTATGCAAAATCATGGAGAAGATTATCAGGAGAAGAGTTGTGGAACACCTAGAAAGGAACGATCTCATCAACAGCAGCCAACATGGTTTCAGGGACGGGAAATCCTGTGTCACAAACCTACTGGAGTTCTATGACATGGTGACAGCAGTAAGACAAGAGAGAGAGGGGTGGGTGGATTGCATTTTCTTGGACTGTAAGGCGTTTGACACAGCTCCACACAAGAGATTGGTGCAAAAACTGGAGGACCAAGCAGGGATAACAGGGAAGGCACTACAATGGATCAGGGAATACTTGTCAGGAAGACAGCAGTGAGTCATGGTACGTGGCGAGGTGTCAGAGTGGGCACCTGTGACCAGCGGGGTCCCACAGGGGTCAATCCTAGGACCAGTGCTGTTTCTGGTATTTGTGAACGACATGACGGAAGGAATAGACTCCGAAGTGTCCCTGTTTGCAGATGACGTGAAGTTGATGAGAAGAATTCACTCGATCGAAGACCAGGCAGAACTACAAAGGGATCTGGACAGGCTGCAGACCTGGTCCAGCAATTGGCTCCTGGAGTTCAATCCCACCAAGTGCAAAGTCTTGAAGATTGGGGAAGGGGAAAGAAGACCGCAGACGGAGTACAGTCTAGGGGGCTAGAGACTACAAACCTCACTCAAGGAAAAAGATCTTGGGGTGAGTATAACACCAGGCAGATCTGAAGTGCACATCAACCAAATAACTGCTGCAGCATATGGGCGCCTGGCAAATCTCAGATCAGCATTCAGATCAGATCAATCATTCAGGACCCTGTACACCGTGTACGTTAGGCCCATATTGGAGTATGCGGCACCAGTTTGGAACCCACACCTAGCCAAGCACGTAAAGAAACTAGAGAAAGTGCAAATGTTTGCAACAAGACTAGTCCCAGAGCTAAGAGGTATGTCCTACGAGGAGAGGTTAAGGGAAATCAACCTGACGACACTGGAGGACAGGAGAGATAGGGGGGACATGATAACGACATACAAAATACTGAGAGGAATTGACAAGGTGGACAAAGACAGGATGTTCCAGAGATTGGACACAGTAACAAGGGGACACAGTTGGAAGTTGAAGACACAGATGAATCACAGGGATGTTAGGAAGTATTTCTTCAGCCACAGAGTAGCCAGTAAGTGGAATAGTTTGGGAAGCGATGTAGTAGAGGCAGGATCGATACATAGCTTTAAGCAGAGGTATGATAAAGCTCACGGTTCAGAGAGAGTGACCTAGTAGCGATCAGTGAAGAGGCGGGGCCAGGAGCTGGGACTCGACCCCCGCAACCTCAATTAGGTGAGTAGGTGAGTACACACTTCAGATACAGAGACCATTTATGGTCCACATAGAGTCAATAAGTCATTTAAATTATTAGGAGCGTCTTAAAGTGTTAAATATGTACTCACTGGAGTGTAGGAGACAGAGCTACATCATACTATATACCTTGAAAATGCTGTACACACTGCCACAACAACACTGTAGTGAGAGATATGGGAAAATGTGTAAAATTAGTCCAGTAAAGTTTAGGGGCGCCATGGTCACAGTAAGAGAACACTGTATCAATATCCGGGGTCCCAGATTATTCAACATCTTACGAGAAGATATCAAAAACACTCCTGGAACAAGTGTACAAGTCTTCAAGATATCAGAAACCAGGAACAACAACCTGGCTGACCAGCCTAGCACCAGACTAGCCTGGTCCAGGACCAGGCTCCATGAAATGTATATCAGAGATAGGTTATTTACTGAGGTGAAGAATGAGAGAGAGAGAGAGAGAGAGAGAGAGAGAGAGAGAGAGAGAGAGAGAGAGAGAGAGAGAGAGAGAGAGAGAGAGAGAGAAAGCTGGAGATGATCATCAGTGGTGTGGGTTGACTCACGTCACGGGCCAAGTGAGTCGACTGTTTCCTGGGACTTGAGTCTGGTTGTGTGTGTGTGTGCGTGTGTGTGTGTGTGTGTGTGTGTGTGTGTGTGTGTGTGTGTGTTAAGGAGACACAGGGATGGCACTCTTGCCTCTCCTTCACCCTAGTAGATCTAACTTCTGTCCTTTTCTGCCTTTCTCTCACTTGTGACTTGACAATGGTCAGGGATGGCCTGGCCTGCATCTGGGCCGCGGGGGGCGTTGACCCCTAGAGAAGCTTTCTAGGTAGTCCCCCCAGCTAGCAGTGAAGATATATATATATATATATATATATATATATATATATATATATATATATATATATATATATAGTCCATCTCTGTTGCAACATATGGAGTGCCTTAGCCTCGGATATGTGAAATATCTTCTAGGAAACTCTAGTGACCCTTCCTAGGATCCACGTCTGCACTAGTCTTCTCCTACCACCCCATATATACATATTTTTGGGGGGATCAGGGATCATTTACTTAAAAAACACAAACATGACTTCATTGGTACAATATATCAATGATTATAAATCTCCTCCAGCTCCTCTGAAGCCGGACGTGAGCCCAATATGCAGCAAGCATTTCCCCTCTGGATGGCCACGTTGAGGTGCTGGAACATGGAAGTGGCCACCCTCGGGTCCCTGGTGGTGTAGATGATCCCGAGGTCTCTAATCCCACTGGAACAAATTGATGCTGATGGCTTATGTCCCTGTACTTGCCGATCTTTTATTCCTCCCTGTGATCAGCAGCTCCACCCTGTCGCCCGACACTGATGGATGTAGGTGTCAGCCCGCGTCGACACCCAGGTATAGTCTGTCAGGGCTGTTTGAGGTATTATGAATATTGCCGGATGCTGAGGATCGAATCTGTCTCTCAGCTGGTCATCCAGCTGTCGTAAGGCTTCTCTTTATAATGTCATCGACTTAATTGTGTCTTACATGCCAGCCCTTGGTCTTGGAGCAACTTAGACCATGTAGACCACATTGGTCAGCTCCCACATCGCCGCAAATACGGCAGGAAGGCAGAGAGCCACTGTAATACCAAGGGAACTGTTTGGAGGAAGTCGCCAGCATGAGGTGCACTCACAGCTTGAAGATCAGCTGTCTTATTGGATGTTGCAACCCTGAGCATGTTGTTATGCCCCTCTCCAGGAATGGGGCCATTGATTATAGTTGAGTTATAGATGCTTTCCATAAGCTACAGAGGTAAAGATTATCAGTTATAGAAGGTTATGATTGAGTTACAGATTTTAGGTAGTTTTAGATTATAGATGTTATAGACGATTATAGATGAGTTAGGGAAGATTTTAGTTTTAGATTATATCTTAGTTATAGAAGGTTATATCTTAGTTATACAAGGTTATATCTTAGTTATAGAAGGTTATATCTTAGATATAGAAGGTTAAATCTTAAATATAGAAGGTTATATCTTATTTATAAAACGTTATATCTTAAATATAGGTTATATCTTAGTTATAGAAGGTTATATCTTAGTTATAGAAGGTTATATCTTAGTTATAGAAGGTTATATCTTAGTTATATAAGGTTATATCTTAGTTATAGAAGGTTATATCTTAGTTATAGAAGGTTATATCTTAGTTATAGAAGGTTATATCTTAGTTATATAAGGTTATATCTTAGTTATAGAAGGTTATATCTTAGTTATAGAAGGTTATATCTTAAATATAGAAGGTTATATCTTAGTTATATAAGGTTATATTTTAGTTATATAAGGTTATATCTTAGTTATAGAAGGTTATATCTTAGTTATAGAAGGTTATATCTTAGTTATAGAAGGTTATATCTTAAATATAGAAGGTTATATCTTAGTTATAGAAGGTTATATCTTAGTTATAGAAGGGTATATCTTAGATATAGAAGGTTATATCTTAGTTATATAAGGTTATACCTTAGTTATAGAAGGTTATATATTACATATAGAAGGTTATATGTTAGTTATAGAAGGTTATATCTTAGTTATATAAGATTATATCTTAGTTATAGAAGGTTATATCTTAGGTATAGAAGGTTATATGTTAGTTATAGAAGGTTATATGTTAGTTATAGAAGGTTATATGTTATAGAAGGTTATATCTTAGTTATAGAAGGTTATATCTTAGTTATAAAAGATTATATCTTAGTTATAGAAGGTTATATCTTAGTTATAGAAGGTTATATGTTAGTTATAGAAGGTTATATGTTAGTTATAGAAGGTTATATGTTAGTTATAGAAGGTTATATGTTAGTTATAGAAGGTTATATGTTAGTTATAGAAGGTTATATCTTAGTTATAGAAGGTTATATCTTAGTTATAGGTTATATGTTAGTTATAGAAGGTTATATCTTAGTTATAGAAGGTTATATCTTAGTTATAGGTTATATGTTAGTCATAGAAGGTTATATGTGAGTTATAGAAGGTTATATGTTAGTTATAGAAGGTTATATGTTAGTTATAGAAGGTTATATGTTAGTTATAGAAGGTTATATGTTAGTTATAGAAGGTTATATGTTAGTTATAGAAGGTTATATGTTATAGAAGGTTATATGTTAGTTATAGAAGGTTATATGTTAGTTATAGAAGGTTATATGTTAGTTATAGAAGGTTATATGTGAGTTATAGAAGGTTATATGTTATAGAAGGTTATATGTTAGTTATAGAAGGTTATATGTTAGTTATAGAAGGTTATATGTTAGTTATAGAAGGTTATATGTTAGTTATAGAAGGTTATATGTTAGTTATAGAAGGTTATATGTTAGTTATAGAAGGTTATATGTTATAGAAGGTTATATGTTATAGAAGGTTATATGTGAGTTATAGAAGGTTATATGTTAGTTATAGAAGGTTATATGTGAGTTATAGAAGGTTATATGTTAGTTATAGGTTATATGTTAGTTATAGAAGGTTATATGTTAGTTATAGAAGGTTATATGTTAGTTATAGAAGGTTATATGTTAGTTATAGAAGGTTATATGTTATAGAAGGTTATATGTGAGTTATAGTAGGTTATATGTGAGTTATAGAAGGTTATATGTTATAGAAGGTTATATGTGAGTTATAGAAGGTTATGTGTTAGTTATAGAAGGTTATATGTTAGTTATAGAAGGTTATATGTGAGTTATAGAAGGTTATATGTTAGTTATAGAAGGTTATATGTTAGTTATAGAAGGTTATATGTTAGTTATAGAAGGTTATATGTTAGTTATAGAAGGTTATATGTTAGTTATAGAAGGTTATATGTGAGTTATAGAAGGTTATATGTTAGTTATAGGTTATATGTGAGTTATAGAAGGTTATATGTTAGTTATAGAAGGTTATATGTTAGTTATAGAAGGTTATATGTTAGTTATAGAAGGTCATATGTTAGTTATAGAAGGTTATATGTTAGTTATAGGTTATGTTAGTTATAGAAGGTTATATCTTAGTTATAGAAGGTTATATGTTAGTTATAGAAGGTCATATGTTAGTTATAGAAGGTTATATCTTAGTTATATGTTAGTTATAGAAGGTTATATCTTAGTTATAGAAGGTTATATGTTAGTTATAGAAGGTTATATGTTAGTTATAGAAGGTCATATGTTAATTATAGAAGGTTATATGTTAGTTATAGAAGGTTATATGTTAGTTATAGAAGGTTATATGTTAGTTATAGAAGGTTATATCTTAGTTATAGAAGGTTATATGTTAGTTATAGAAGGTTATATGTTAGTTATAGAAGGTTATATGTTAGTTATAGAAGGTTATATGTTAGTTATAGAAGGTTATATGTTAGTTATAGAAGGTTATATGTTAGTTATAGAAGGTTATATGTTAGTTATAGAAGGTTATATGTTAGTTATAGAAGGTTATATGTATAGTTATAGAAGGTTATATGTGAGTTATAGAAGGTTATATGTGAGTTATAGAAGGGTTAGTTATAGAAGGTTATATGTTATAGAAGGTTATATGTTAGTTATAGAAGGTTATATGTTAGTTATAGAAGGTTATATGTTAGTTATAGAAGGTTATATGTGAGTTATAGAAGGTTATATGTTAGTTATAGAAGGTTATATGTTAGTTATAGAAGGTTATATGTTAGTTATAGAAGGTTATATGTTAGTTATAGAAGGTTATATGTTAGTTATAGAAGGTTATATGTGAGTTATAGAAGGTTATATGTTAGTTATAGAAGGTTATATGTTAGTTATAGAAGGTTATATGTTAGTTATAGAAGGTTATATGTTAGTTATAGAAGGTTATATAGAAGGTTAATTATAGAAGGTTATATGTTAGTTATAGAAGGTTATATGTTAGTTATAGAAGGTTATATGTTAGTTATAGAAGGTTATATGTTAGTTATAGAAGGTTATATGTTAGTTATAGAAGGTTATATGTTAGTTATAGAAGGTTATATGTTAGTTATAGAAGGTTATATGTTAGTTATAGAAGGTTATATGTTAGTTATAGAAGGTTATATGTTAGTTATAGAAGGTTATATGTTAGTTATAGAAGGTTATATGTGAGTTATAGAAGGTTATATGTTAGTTATAGAAGGTTATATGTTAGTTATAGAAGGTTATATGTTAGTTATAGAAGGTTATATGTTAGTTATAGAAGGTTATATGTTAGTTATAGAAGGTTATATGTTAGTTATAGAAGGTTATATGTTAGTTATAGAAGGTTATATGTTAGTTATAGAAGGTTATATGTTAGTTATAGAAGGTTATATGTTAGTTATAGAAGGTTATATGTTAGTTATAGAAGGTTATATGTTAGTTATAGAAGGTTATATGTTAGTTATAGAAGGTTATATGTTAGTTATAGGTTATATGTTAGTTATAGAAGGTTATATGTGAGTTATAGAAGGTTATATGTTAGTTATAGAAGGTTATATGTTAGTTATAGAAGGTTATATGTTAGTTATAGAAGGTTATATGTTAGTTATAGAAGGTTATATGTTAGTTATAGAAGGTTATATGTTAGTTATAGGTTATATGTTAGTTATAGAAGGTTATATCTTAGTTATAGAAGGTTATATCTTAGTTATAGAAGGTTATATGTTAGTTATAGAAGGTCATATGTTAGTTATAGAAGGTTATATGTTAGTTATAGAAGGTTATATGTGAGTTATAGAAGGTTATATGTGAGTTATAGAAGGTTATATGTGAGTTATAGAAGGTTATATGTGAGTTATAGAAGGTTATATGTGAGTTATAGAAGGTTATATGTGAGTTACATGAAGATGAGTCAGAAGATTGTTAACTTGTCTGGGAGATGAAGAATCTGGTGATGTCTGGTGAACATTCATCCTATCAACACCATCATCACCTTCCATATTTCTGTACATTTACGTAAGCACTGGCACGGGATTTTGGTTATCCAAGCTTCATGTAGGATGTACGTACTACGTATGTGCTACGTCTCGCGTCGTAGATACGCCAACTACGCCAGAAATACGTATAAATAATTTATATTGTGGTAGTTAGGTTGTGGTTGGCAACTCCGCCCATAAGTATAAACACTGGCGGCTCAGAGTTCAGTTGCTTCCCGGCCGTCGTGGGGGACGCACGCGCGTCGCTCTTACTCGTGTGTACCGCCGCGTGTGTCTAGTGTTTTAAGGTGATTTTGTGATTGTTAGTTGACAGCTGGTGTGTGATTGTAGCCAGTGGGAAGTAGCGCACCAGCTGCGGCGGATGCCCGTGGTGCACCAGCTGACTAACACGCGCGTGTTGTCCCAGCTGCCGTCATCCGGCCCTTACGTACGTCAGGGCCCCTAGCTGGCTCCCAGCACCTCCTAATTGGCTCCTAGCTGGCTCCCAGCACCTCCTAGTTGGCTCCTAGCTTCCTCCTAGCTGGCTCCCAGCACCTCCTAGTTGGCTCCTAGCTGGCTCCCAGCACCTCCTAGTTGGCTCCTAGCTTCCTCCTAGCTGGCTCCCAGCACCTCCTAGTTGGCTCCTAGCTGGCTCCAAGCACCTCCTAGTTGGCTCCTAGCTTCCTCCTAGCTGGCTCCCAGTACCTCCTAATTAGCTCCTAGCTGGCTCCCAGCACCTCCTAGTTGGCTCCTAGCTTCCTCCTAGCTGGCTCCCAGCACCTAGTTAGCTCACAGCACCTCCTAGCTGGCTCCCAGCACCTCCTAGCTGGCTCCCAGCACCTCCTAGTTGGCTCACAGCACCTCCTAGCTGGCTCCCAGCACCTCCTAGCTGGCTCCCAGCACCTCCTAGTTGGCTCCCAGCACCTCCTAGCTGGCTCCCAGCACCTCCTAGTTGGCTCCCAGCAGCACCTAGTTGGCTCCCAGCACCTCCTAGCTGGCTCCCAGCACCTCCTAGCTGATTCACAGCACCTCCTAGTTGGCTCACAGCTCCTCCTAGTTGGCTCACAGCACCACCTAGCTGGTTCTTAGCACTCCTAGCTGGTTCTTAGCACTCCTAGCTGGTTCTTAGCACTCCTAGCTGGTTCTTAATACTCCTAGCTGGCTCCCAGCACCCACTGGCTGGTTCCCAGCAGCCCGTAGCTGGTTCCCAGCAGCCCCTAGCTGGTTCCCAGCACCCCCTAGCTGGTTCCCAGCAGCCCTTACCTGGCGCCCAACATCCCCTACCTGGCTCCCAACACCCCCTACCTGGCACCCAGCACCCCTTACCTGGCACCCAACATCCCCTACCTGGCACCCAGCGCCCCCTACCTGGCACCCAGCACCCCCTACCTGGCACCCAGCACCCCTACCTGGCTCCCAATACCCCCTTCCTGGCACCCAGCGCTCCCTACCTGGCTCCCAACACCCCTACCTGGCACCCAGCACCCCTACCTGGCACCCAGCACTTCCTACCTGGCACCCAACACCCCTACCTGGCACCCAACACCTCCTACCTGGCACCCAACACCCCTACCTGGCACCCAACACCCCTACCTGGCTCCCAACACCCCCTAGCTGGCTCCCAACACCCCTTAGCTGGCTCCCAACACCCCCTACCTGGCTCCCAACACCCCCTACCTGGCTCCCAACACCCCCTAGCTGGCTCCCAACACCCCCTACCTGGCTCCCAACACCCCCTACCTGGCTCCCAACACCCCCTACCTGGCTCCCAACACCCCCTACCTGGCTCCCAACACCCCCTACCTGGCTCCCAACACCCCCTACCTGGCTCCCAACACTCCCACCTCCTGGCTCCCAACACCCCCACCTCCTGGCTCCCCACACCCCCATCTGGCTCCCAACACCCCCGACCTGGCTCCCAACACCCCCTACCTGGCTCCCAACACCCCCTACCTGGCTCCCAACACCCCCTACCTGGCTCCCAACACCCCCTACCTGGCTCCCAACACTAGGATAACCGAACCAGTATGAACCATTAATAATAATAATAATAATAATAATAATAATAATAATAATAATAATATTTATTACTACCAGTACCTGACACAACTTATACAGACCATAGCTGACACCTATGACATACTACTATATAGAAAGTTCCTTGTTATGTACAGCATTTCCTGCATATTAGGTCAGTTTTGTCCCAGGATGCCACCCACACCAGTCACCTAACACCCAGGATGCCACCCACACCAGTCACCTAACACCCAGGATGCCACCCACACCAGTCACCTAACACCCAGGATGCCACCCACACTAGTCCACTAACACCCAGGATGCCACCCACACCAGTCCACTAACACCCAGGATGCCACCCACACCAGCCCACTAACACCCAGGATGCCACCCACACCAGTCACCTAACACCCAGGTACCTATTTTAAACTGAAGGATGAACAGGGACAGGGACAGCAGGTGTCTTATGGAAACACGTCCCTAATCTTTTCCAGCCGTACCTGATGAAATTCGAACCCCGGACCTCAGTGTGTCAGCTGAGTGTGTTAGGATAACAGAACCAGTATGAACCATCAGTCTTGTTACTAACTACCAGGATAACAGAACCAGTATGAACCATCAGTCTTGTTACTAACTACCAGGATAACAGAACCAGTATGAACCATCAGTCTTGTTACTAACTACCAGGATAACAGAACCAGCATGAACCATCAGTCTTGTTACTAACTACCAGGATAACAGAACCAGTATGAACCATCAGTCTTGTTACTAACTACCAGGATAACAGAACCAGTATGAACCATCAGTCTTGTTACTAACTACCAGGATAACAGAACCAGTATGAACCATCAGTCTTGTTACTAACTACCAGGATAACAGAACCAGTATGAACCATCAGTCTTGTTACTAACTACCAGCATAACAGAACCAGTATGAACCATCAGTCTTGTTACTAACTACCAGCATAACAGAACCAGCATGAACCATCAGTCTTGTTACTAACTACCAGCATAACAGAACCAGTATGAACCATCAGTCTTGTTACTAACTACCAGGATAGAACCAGCATGAACCATCAGTCTTGTTACTAACTACCAGGATAACAGAACCAGCATGAACCATCAGTCTTGTTACTAACTACCAGCATAACAGAACCAGCATGAACCATCAGTCTTGTTACTAACTACCAGGATAGAACCAGCATGAACCATCAGTCTTGTTACTAACTACCAGGATAACAGAACCAGCATGAACCATCAGTCTTGTTACTAACTACCAGGATAACAGAACCAGCATGAACCATCAGTCTTGTTACTAACTACCAGGATAACAGAACCAGCATGAACCATCAGTCTTGTTACTAACTACCAGGATAACAGAACCAGTATGAACCATCAGTCTTGTTACTAACTACCAGGATAACAGAACCAGTATGAACCATCAGTCTTGTTACTAACTACCAGCATAACAGAACCAGCATGAACCATCAGTCTTGTTACTAACTACCAGCATAACAGCTAAAGTGTCATTTGAAAACAGGTGATTTTGTAAATGAAGTGATAAGCCTATAGAGGCAGGTGCCAGAAGTCGCCAGAAACTTACCACAGGTCAGCTGTTTTTAATAATCTTCCTGGCTTGCTAGTGTACTCGCATATAATCTAGTGATACCAGTGAATAGCAGAATACAGTGTTGTAGTAGCAACTAACCAGTATTATAATGGTACTTAGTGAAGTGGAGTGACTTTCATTAGTTTCTTTTTCTTGAAATACCAGACGTTACTGTGAATTTCATATAACCTGTAGTTACCAGCGGTCGCAATATACACAACGAGAAGCAATTATTACTACAGAAAAAGCGCCCTTCCTCCAAAATTTGCACCAGTCAACTATAGTGATAATATAGCATTTATTGTGGTGGAGACGGAAAAAAAAAAAAATAGAGAAGCTAGATACAGCGATTGATAAACAAAGGTGGAGGCTCGACCGTTCGTCATTGTAGGAGTGCCAGCAGTCACCGGCTCTTCAACACGCAAGTTATACTTTTGTATCAATCAAATCACATATTACTCGGGTAGATAATTTCCAGTAGATCCTTCATGTGTTAGCTCAAATCACCGACCAGTATGGTTTAAATAAGTGACCCACTGATCAGATCAGATAGACTGGTCCGAACCCTTGACTGGTCCGAACCCTGGACTGGTTTCAAACGGTTTCGTTGTGCACCACCTAGCAGGTTATTAATAGAATATTCAAGAGGTTGCTAGTAGAATTGCAGTAAATAAACCATTCAAATCATTATGAAGCTGTGTGTAGTCTGTGGTCAGTCAAACAAACGGGCTTCCACATGCATAAATTGTCATTTCTGTGGAAATTGGTGTCACGCCCCTTGTGCAGATATCCAAGAACTAGCTACAAGCAGTATTAAAACAGGGAAGTGTTTTTGGGTATGCCCAAATGAGATAAATCTGTGGACTAAAATCACAAGGGTATTAAAAGAGGTCAACATCAAAGCTGCTTTCATAGAAAACCTGGAAGCTTTCTACAACAGATGGGAACATAAAAAGTCCGGGCTGAATGGTACTGCCCTTGATACTGGCCATGTAGTCAGAAACTGTAAGGCTGGAGATGATGTCCTGGTAGTCAGTAAATGGGGGGCTGATAGTGCTGTCCTGGGAGACAGTAATGGGGAAGCTGGAGGTGCTGTCCTGGGAGACAGTAATGGTGAAGCTGGAGGTGCTGTCCTGGGAGACAGTAATGGTGAAGCTGGAGATGCTGTCCTGGGAGACAGTAATGGGGAAGCTGGAGATGCTGTCCTGGGAGACAGTAATGGTGAAGCTGGAGATTTTGTCCAGGTAGTCGGGAACTATATGCAGGAAGGAATACATATGAATGACCGCATAGGGGACAGGAGCCATAGTAGGGAAACAAGTGTAGTCAAAGATAAGATAAAACCAATATTGCAAACTAGAAATACCGCAGGAAATAGCAAACAAGAGGACTCCACTAGCAATAGTGAGGATATATTACCAAAAACAAATGGTGGGAGCTCCATTGTTGGTGCTAGGGAGGACAGAAGTAAGACAGGGAAACATGCACCAACAGGGAATACAGTCACAGAAACCCAAGGCAAACGGAAACCAAGCCTGTGCACATACTATGCACTCGGTATCTGCTGGCATGGGAAATCTGGAAAAACAGATGGGACGTGCAACTATGACCACCCTAGGAAATGCCATGCCCATATGACAACAGGAAAATGCAAACTCCCTTCCTGTAAGCTTTTTCACCCTGAACTGTGTACCTCTTCAGTACAGGAAAGACTGTGCTATAACTTAAATTGCCAGGCATACCATCTAAAGGGGACAAAAAGATACAAAACATCCAGGCCATGGGAAAACCTGGGTAGCCACAGCCACTCAAGAGGGAGAGGTTTTTTAGTGCCAGGAAGGAAAAAAAACTGGCAGGAAATGGCAGAAATCGTACACCAAATCCAGTCATTCCTGGAGTGGAACCACAGTCGATGGCCTCCACTCCAAACCAACAGATACAGATACTAATGCCGGAAAAAAAATCCCCCCCCCCAGTACCAACAATACCACCAGTCCGATAACATTCTTCTTTGCAAATATACAGGGTCTAAAGCCAGCAACAAACAACAAAATACCTTTCATCCGTGGACTGCTTGCAGAGGCAAAGGCAATGTTCGCGGCTTTCACTGAGACCCACATAAAGGATCACTTAGACAACGAAATATGGATCCCAGGTTACAACCTATACAGATGTGACAGAGTGAACAGGCAAAAGGGGGGGGTTGGCCTGTACATTGCAGAGTCACTTGTTTGCACAGAACTGCTAAATGCCTCAAATGATGTAGTGGAAGTTTTAGCAGTAAAGGTCGAGAACCAAAACCTAGTCATTGTGATAGTCTACAAGCCTCCGGATGCAACATCCCAGCAATTCCAGGAACAGCTGTTAAAAATTGACCACTGTCTGGAAAACCTTCCAGCTCCTGCACCCAACATCTTGCTCCTGGGGGATTTCAACTTAAGGCACCTAAAATGGAGGAATATAGCAAATAATATTGTTGCAGTAATAACACCAGGAGGCAGCTCTGATGAAAACTCACACTCACGCGAGCTTTTAAATCTCTGCACAAAATTCAATTTAAACCAGCAAATAATAGAGCCTACTAGACTGGAGAATACACTAGACCTCATCTTCACTAACAATGATGATCTGATAAGAAATATCACCATATCAAAAACAATATACTCAGATCACAACATAATTGAGGTTCAGTCATGTATGCGCGGAGCCCCAGACCGACATAATGAGATTAGTCACGAGGGAGCATTCACCAAATTCAACTTCAATAACAAAAACATAAAGTGGGACCAAGTAAACCAAGTCCTAACCGATATAAGCTGGGAAGATATACTAAGCAACACAGACCCCAACTTATGCCTAGAACAGATTAACTCGGTAGCACTCGATGTATGCACAAGGCTTATTCCTCTAAGAAAAAGGAGGAGTAGATGTAAAACAGAAAGAGACAGGCGCTCCCTTTACAGGCGACGGAAAAGAATAACAGAGCGGCTAAAAGAGGTCAATATATCTGAAATGCGTAGGGAGACACTGGTCAGAGAAATAGCAAGCATCGAACTTAAGCTAAAAGAATCCTTTAGGAGTCAGGAATCGCGGGAAGAACTAAAAGCCATAAATGAAATCGAAAGAAACCCAAAGTATTTCTTCTCCTATGCCAAATCAAAATCGAGAACAACGTCCAGTATTGGGCCCCTACTTAAACAAGATGGGTCCTACACAGATGACAACAAGGAAATGAGTGAGCTACTCAAGTCCCAATATGACTCAGTTTTTAGCAAGCCGCTAACCAGACTGAGAGTCGAAGATCAAAATGAATTTTTTATGAGAGAGCCACAAAATTTGATTAACACAAGCCTATCCGATGTTATCCTGACGCCAAATGACTTCGAACAGGCGATAAATGACATGCCCATGCACTCTGCCCCAGGGCCAGACTCATGGAACTCTGTGTTCATCAAGAACTGCAAGAAGCCCCTATCACGAGCCTTTTCCATCCTATGGAGAGGGAGCATGGACACGGGGGTCGTCCCACAGTTACTAAAAACAACAGACATAGCCCCACTCCACAAAGGGGGCAGTAAAGCAACAGCAAAGAACTACAGACCAATAGCACTAACATCCCATATCATAAAAATCTTTGAAAGGGTCCTAAGAAGCAAGATCACCACGCATCTAGAAACCCATCAGTTACACAACCCAGGGCAACATGGGTTTAGAACAGGTCGCTCCTGTCTGTCTCAACTATTGGACCACTACGACAAGGTCCTAAATGCACTAGAAGACAAAAAGAATGCAGATGTAATATATACAGACTTTGCAAAAGCCTTCGACAAGTGTGACCATGGCGTAATAGCGCACAAAATGCGTGCTAAAGGAATAACAGGAAAAGTCGGTCGATGGATCTATAATTTCCTCACTAACAGAACACAGAGAGTAGTCGTCAACAGAGTAAAGTCCGAGGCAGCTACGGTGAAAAGCTCTGTTCCACAAGGCACAGTACTCGCTCCCATCTTGTTCCTCATCCTTATATCCGACATAGACAAGGATGTCAGCCACAGCACCGTGTCTTCCTTTGCAGATGACACCCGAATCTGCATGACAGTGTCTTCCATTGCAGACACTGCAAAGCTCCAGGCAGACATCAACCAAATCTTTCAGTGGGCTGCAGAAAACAATATGAAGTTCAACGATGAGAAATTTCAATTACTCAGATATGGTAAACATGAGGAAATTAAATCTTCATCAGAGTACAAAACAAATTCTGGCCACAAAATAGAGCGAAACACCAACGTCAAAGACCTGGGAGTGATCATGTCGGAGGATCTCACCTTCAAGGACCATAACATTGTATCAATCGCATCTGCTAGAAAAATGACAGGATGGATAATGAGAACCTTCAAAACTAGGGAGGCCAAGCCCATGATGACACTCTTCAGGTCACTTGTTCTATCTAGGCTGGAATATTGCTGCACACTAACAGCACCTTTCAAGGCAGGTGAAATTGCCGACCTAGAAAATGTACAGAGAACTTTCACGGCGCGCATAACGGAGATAAAACACCTCAATTATTGGGAGCGCTTGAGGTTCCTAAACCTGTATTCCCTGGAACGCAGGAGGGAGAGATACATGATTATATACACCTGGAAAATCCTAGAGGGACTAGTACCGAACTTGCACACGAAAATCACCCACTACGAAAGCAAAAGACTTGGCAGACGATGCACCATCCCCCCAATGAAAAGCAGGGGTGTCACTAGCACGTTAAGAGACCATACAATAAGTGTCAGGGGCCCGAGACTGTTCAACTGCCTCCCAGCACACATAAGGGGGATTACCAACAGACCCCTGGCAGTCTTCAAGCTGGCACTGGACAAGCACCTAAAGTCAGTTCCGGATCAGCCGGGCTGTGGCTCGTATGTTGGTTTGCGTGCAGCCAGCAGCAACAGCCTGGTTGATCAGGCTCTGATCCACCAGGAGGCCTGGTCTCAGACCGGGCCGCGGGGGCGTTGACCCCCGGAACTCTCTCCAGGTAAACTCCAGGTTGTTACTAACTACCAGCATAACAGAACCAGTATGAACCATCAGTCTTGTTACTAACTACCAGGATAACAGAACCAGTATGAACCATCAGTCTTGTTACTAACTACCAGCATAACAGAACCAGTATGAACCATCAGTCTTGTTACTAACTACCAGGATAACAGAACCAGTATGAACCATCAGTCTTGTTACTAACTACCAGGATAACAGAACCAGCATGAACCATCAGTCTTGTTACTAACTACCAGGATAGAACCAGTATGAACCATCAGTCTTGTTACTAACTACCAGGATAACAGAACCAGCATGAACCATCATTCCTGTTAAATGTGAACCACCACGACATAATTATAGTTATTATCAAACAGACCCTAGTGGGTTTAGAGCTTTTTAATTATAATTATAGTAAGCGTGGGTGTGGGATGATAATTGTGGGTGTGGGATGATAATTGTGGGTGTGGGATGATAATTGTGGGTGTGGGATAAGTGAGGGTGTGGGATGATAATTGTGTGTGTGGGGTGATAATTGTGGGTGTGGGATAAGTGAGGGTGTGGGATGATACTTGTGAGTGTGGGATGATAATTGTGGGTGTGGGATAAGTGAGGGTGTGGGATGATAATTGTGGGTGTGGGATAAGTGAGGGTGTGGGATGATACTTGTGAGTGTGGGATGATAATTGTGGGTGTGGGATAAGTGAGGGTGTGGGATGATAATTGTGGGTGTGGGATAAGTGAGGGTGTGGGATGATACTTGTGAGTGTGGGATGATAATTGTGGGTGTGGGATAAGTGAGGGTGTGGGATGATACTTGTGAGTGTGGGATGATAATTGTGGGTGTGGGATGATAATTGTGGATGTGGGATGATAATTGTGGGTGTGGGATAAGTGAGGGTGTGGGATGATAATTGTGGGTGTGGGATGATAATTGTGGATGTGGGATGATAATTGTGGGTGTGGGATAAGTGAGGGTGTGGGATGATAATTGTGGGTGTGGGATAAGTGAGGGTGTGGGATGATACTTGTGGGTGTGGGATGATAATTGTGGGTGTGGGATGATAAGTGAGGATGTGGGATGATAATTGTGGGTGTGGCATGATAAGTGAGGGTGTGGGATGATAATTGTGGGTGTGGGATGATAATTGTGGGTGTGGGATAAGTGAGGGTGTGGGATGATAATTGTGGGTGTGGGATGATAAGTGAGGGTGTGTGATGATAATTGTGGGTGTGGGATAAGTGAGGGTGTGGGATGATAATTGTGGGTGTGAGGTGATAATTGTGGGTGTGGGGTGATAAGTGAGGGTGTGGGGTGATAATTGTGGGTGTGGGATGATAAGTATGGGTGTGGGGTGATAATTGTGGGTGTGGGGTGATAATTGTGGGTGTGGGGATGATAATTGTGGGTGTGGGGTGATAATTGTGGGTGTGGGATGATAATTGTGGGTGTGGGATAATTGTGGGTGTGGGATGATAATTGTGGGTGTGGGATAATAGTGGGTGTGGGATGATAAGTATGGGTGTGGGGTGATAATTGTGGGTGTGGGATGATAATTGTGGGTGTGGGGTGATAATTGTGGGTGTGGGAAGTATACACCAGCCAGACCACAACATCCTCTCCTGGTGTAGGAAGTATACACCAGCCACACCACAACATACTCTCCTGGTGTAGGAAGTATACACCAGCCAGACCACAACATACTCTCCTGGTGTGGGAAGTATACACCAGCAACACCACAACATACTCTCCTGGTGTTGGAAGTATACACCAGCAACACCACAACATACTCTCCTGGTGTTGGAAGTATACACCAGCCACACCACAACATACTCTCCTGGTGTTGAAAGTATACACCAGCCACACCACAACATACTCTCCTGGTGTGGGAAGTATACACCAGCCAGACCACAACATACTCTCCTGGTGTGGGAAGTATACACCAGCCACACCACAACATACTCTCCTGGTGTGGGAAGTATACACCAGCCACACCACAACATACTCTCCTGGTGTTGGAAGTATACACCAGCCACACCACAACATACTCTCCTGGTGTTGGAAGTATACACCAGCAACACCACAACATACTCTCCTGGTGTGGGAAGTATACACCAGCCAGACCACAACATACTCTCCTGGTGTGGGAAGTATACACCAGCCAGACCACAACATACTCTCCTGGTGTGGGAAGTATACACCAGCCACACCACAACATACTCTCCTGGTGTGGGAAGTATACACCAGCCAGACCACAACATACTCTCCTGGTGTGGGAAGTATACACCAGCCAGACCACAACATACTCTCCTGGTGTGGGAAGTATACACCAGCCAGACCACAACATACTCTCCTGGTGTTGGAAGTAAACACCAGCCACACCACAACATACTCTCCTGGTGTGGGAAGTATACACCAGCCAGACCACAACATACTCTCCTGGTGTGGGAAGTATACACCAGCCACACCACAACATACTCTCCTGGTGTGGGAAGTATACACCAGCCAGACCACAACATACTCTCCTGGTGTGGGAAGTATACACCAGCCAGACCACAACATACTCTCCTGGTGTGGGAAGTATACACCAGCCAGACCACAACATACTCTCCTGGTGTGGGAAGTATACACCAGCCTCACCACAACATACTCTCCTGGTGTGGGAAGTATACACCAGCCTCACCACAACATACTCTCCTGGTGTGGGAAGTATACACCAGCCACATCACAACATACTCTCCTGGTGTTGGAAGTATACACCAGCAACACCACAACATACTCTCCTGGTGTGGGAAGTATACACCAGCCTCACCACAACATACTCTCCTGGTGTGGGAAGTATACACCAGCCTCACCACAACATACTCTCCAGGTGTGGGAAGTATACACCAGCCTCACCACAACATACTCTCCTGGTGTGGGAAGTATACACCAGCCTCACCACAACATACTCTCCTGGTGTGGGAAGTATACACCAGCAACACCACAACATACTCTCCTGGTGTGGGAAGTATACACCAGCCACACCAGCCAGACCACAACATACTCTCCTGGTGTGGGAAGTATACACCAGCCACACCACAACATACTCTCCTGGTGTGGGAAGTATACACCAGCCACACCACAACATACTCTCCTGGTGTGGGAAGTATACACCAGCCACACCACAACATACTCTCCTGGTGTGGGAAGTATACACCAGCCACACCACAACATACTCTCCTGGTGTGGGAAGTATACACCAGCCACACCACAACATACTCTCCTGGTGTGGGAAGTATACACCAGCCACACCACAACATACTCTCCTGGTGTGGGAAGTATACACCAGCCACACCACAACATACTCTCCTGGTGTGGGAAGTATACACCAGCCACACCACAACATACTCTCCTGGTGTGGGAAGTATACACCAGCCACACCACAACATACTCTCCTGGTGTGGGAAGTATACACCAGCAACACCACAACATACTCTCCTGGTGTGGGAAGTATACACCAGCCAGACCACAACATACTCTCCTGGTGTGGGAAGTATACACCAGCCACACCACAACATACTCTCCTGGTGTGGGAAGTATACACCAGCCACACCACAACATACTCTCCTGGTGTGGGAAGTATACACCAGCCACACCACAACATACTCTCCTGGTGTGGGAAGTATACACCAGCCACACCACAACATACTCTCCTGGTGTGGGAAGTATACACCAGCCACACCACAACATACTCTCCTTGTGTGGGAAGTATACACCAGCCAGACCACAACATACTCTCCTGGTGTGGGAAGTATACACCAGCCACACCACAACATACTCTCCTGGTGTTGGAAGTATACACCAGCCACACCACAACATACTCTCCTGGTGTTGGAAGTATACACCAGCCACACCACAACATACTCTCCTGGTGTTGGAAGTATACACCAGCAACACCACAACATACTCTCCTGGTGTGGGAAGTATACACCAGCAACACCACAACATACTCTCCTGGTGTGGGAAGTATACACCAGCCACACCACAACATACTCTCCTGGTGTTGGAAGTATACACCAGCCTCACCACAACATACTCTCCTGGTGTGGGAAGTATACACCAGC
>NW_027195033.1:880000-887500 GCF_038502225.1 Cherax quadricarinatus
TGTCCAGGTGATGACTGTGATGAACCACCTGGTTCTTGTATGTCCAGGTGATGACTGTGATGAACCACCTGGTTCTTGTATGTCCTGGTGATGACTGTGATGAACCACCTGGTTCTTGTATGTCCAGGTGATAACTGTGATGAACCACCTGGTTCTTGTATGTCCTGGTGATGACTGTGATGAACCACCTGGTTCTAGTATGTCCTGGTGATGACTGTGATGAACCACCTGGTTCTTGTATGTCCTGGTGATGACTGTGATGAACCACCTGGTTCTTGTATGTCCAGGTGATGACTGTGATGAACCACCTGGTTCTTGTATGTCCTGGTGATGACTGTGATGAACCACCTGGTTCTTGTATGTCCTGGTGATGACTGTGATGAACCACCTGGTTCTTGTATGTCCAGGTGATGACTGTGATGAACCACCTGGTTCTAGTATGTCCTGGTGATGACTGTGATGAACCACCTGGTTCTTGTATGTCCTGGTGATGACTGTGATGAACCACCTGGTTCTAGTATGTCCTGGTGATGACTGTGATGAACCACCTGGTTCTTGTATGTCCAGGTGATGACTGTGATGAACCACCTGGTTCTTGTATGTCCTGGTGATGACTGTGATGAACCACCTGGTTCTTGTATGTCCAGGTGATGACTGTGATGAACCACCTGGTTCTTGTATGTCCTGGTGATGACTGTGATGAACCACCTGGTTCTTGTATGTCCAGGTGATAACTGTGATGAACCACCTGGTTCTTGTATGTCCTGGTGATGACTGTGATGAACCACCTGGTTCTAGTATGTCCTGGTGATGACTGTGATGAACCACCTGGTTCTTGTATGTCCTGGTGATGACTGTGATGAACCACCTGGTTCTTGTATGTCCTGGTGATGACTGTGATGAACCACCTGGTTCTTGTCCTGGTGATGACTGTGATGAACCACCTGGTTCTTGTATGTTCTGGTGATGACTGTGATGAACCACCTGGTTCTAGTATGTCCTGGTGATGACTGTGATGAACCACCTGGTTCTAGTATGTCCTGGTGATGACTGTGATGAACCACCTGGTTCTTGTATGTCCAGGTGATGACTGTGATGAACCACCTGGTTCTAGTATGTCCTGGTGATGACTGTGATGAACCACCTGGTTCTTGTATGTCCTGGTGATGACTGTGATGAACCACCTGGTTCTTGTATGTCCTGGTGATGACTGTGATGAACCACCTGGTTCTAGTATGTCCAGGTGATGACTGTGATGAACCACCTGGTTCTTGTATGTCCAGGTGATGACTGTGATGAACCACCTGGTTCTTGTATGTCCAGGTGATGACTGTGATGAGCCACCTGGTTCTAGTATGTCCTGGTGATGACTGTGATGAACCACCTGGTTCTTGTATGTCCAGGTGATGACTGTGATGAACCACCTGGTTCTAGTATGTCCTGGTGATGACTGTGATGAACCACCTGGTTCTAGTATGTCCTGGTGATGACTGTGATGAACCACCTGGTTCTAGTATGTCCTGGTGATGACTGTGATGAACCACCTGGTTCTTGTATGTCCTGGTGATGACTGTGATGAACCACCTGGTTCTTGTATGTCCAGGTGATGACTGTGATGAACCACCTGGTTCTAGTATGTCCTGGTGATGACTGTGATGAACCACCTGGTTCTTGTATGTCCTGGTGATGACTGTGATGAACCACCTGGTTCTTGTATGTCCTGGTGATGACTGTGATGAACCACCTGGTTCTTGTATGTCCTGGTGATGACTGTGATGAACCACCTGGTTCTAGTATGTCCTGGTGATGATTGTGATGAACCACCTGGTTCTAGTATGTCCTGGTGATGACTGTGATGAACCACCTGGTTCTTGTCCTGGTGATGACTGTGATGAACCACCTGGTTCTTGTATGTCCTGGTGGTGACTGTGATGAACCACCTGGTTCTAGTATGTCCTGGTGATGACTGTGATGAACCACCTGGTTCTTGTCCTGGTGATGACTGTGATGAACCACCTGGTTCTTGTATGTCCTGGTGATGACTGTGATGAACCACCTGGTTCTAGTATGTCCTGGTGATGACTGTGATGAACCACCTGGTTCTAGTATGTCCTGGTGATGACTGTGATGAACCACCTGGTTCTAGTATGTCCTGGTGATGACTGTGATGAACCACCTGGTTCTTGTATGTCCAGGTGATGACTGTGATGAACCACCTGGTTCTAGTATGTCCTGGTGATGACTGTGATGAACCACCTGGTTCTAGTATGTCCTGGTGATGACTGTGATGAACCACCTGGTTCTTGTATGTCCAGGTGATGACTGTGATGAACCACCTGGTTCATGTATGTCCTGGTGATGACTGTGATGAACCACCTGGTTCTTGTATGTCCTGGTGATGACTGTGATGAACCACCTGGTTCTTGTATGTCCAGGTGATAACTGTGATGAACCACCTGGTTCTTGTATGTCCTGGTGATGACTGTGATGAACCACCTGGTTCTTGTATGTCCTGGTGATGACTGTGATGAACCACCTGGTTCTTGTCCAGGTGATGACTGTGATGAACCACCTGGTTCTTGTATGTCCTGGTGATGACTGTGATGAACCACCTGGTTCTTGTATGTCCTGGTGATGACTGTGATGAACCACCTGGTTCTTGTCCTGGTGATGACTGTGATGAACCACCTGGTTCTTGTATGTCCTGGTGATTTTGATGAACCACCTGGTTCTAGTATGTCCTGGTGATGACTGTGATGAACCACCTGGTTCTTGTCCTGGTGATGACTGTGATGAACCACCTGGTTCTTGTATGTCCTGGTGATGACTGTGATGAACCACCTGGTTCTTGTATATCCAGGTGATAACTGTGATGAACCACCTGGTTCTTGTATGTCCTGGTGATGACTGTGATGAACCACCTGGTTCTTGTATGTCCTGGTGATGACTGTGATGAACCACCTGGTTCTTGTATGTCCAGGTGATGACTGTGATGAACCACCTGGTTCTTGTATGTCCTGGTGATGACTGTGATGAACCACCTGGTTCTTGTATGTCCTGGTGATGACTGTGATGAACCACCTGGTTCTTGTATGTCCAGGTGATGACTGTGATGAACCACCTGGTTCTTGTATGTCCTGGTGATGACTGTGATGAACCACCTGGTTCTTGTATGTCCTGGTGATGACTGTGATGAACCACCTGGTTCTTGTATGTCCTGGTGATGACTGTGATGAACCACCTGGTTCTTGTCCTGGTGATGACTGTGATGAACCACCTGGTTCTTGTATGTCCTGGTGATGACTGTGATGAACCACCTGGTTCTTGTCCTGGTGATGACTGTGATGAACCACCTGGTTCTTGTCCTGTTGATGACTGTGATGAACCACCTCTTTCTTGTCCTGGTGATGTACTGACAGGAATGTGGGTGGATGGTACATGCAAGAACTAGGAGGTCGACCGGACTCTCCTAACTGTCACCACCCAACAGTACCACTCTAACTTACTAACCTAACTGTCACCATCCACCAGTACCACTCTAACTTACTAACCTAACTGTCACCATCCACCAGTACCACTCTAACTTACTAACCTAACTGTCACCATCCACCAGTACCACTCTAACTTACTAACCTAACTGTCACCACCCACCAGTACCACTCTAACTTACTAACCTAACTGTCACCACCCAACAGTACCACTCTAACTTACTAACCTAACTGTCACCATCCACCAGTACCACTCTAACTTACTAACCTAACTGTCACCATCCACCAGTACCACTCTAACTTACTAACCTAACTGTCACCACCCACCAGTACCACTCTAACTTACTAACCTAACTGTCACCACCCACCAGTACCACTCTAACTTACTAACCTAACTGTCACCATCCACCAGTACCACTCTAACTTACTAACCTAACTGTCACCATCCACCAGTACCACTCTAACTTACTAACCTAGCTGTCACCACCCACCAGTACCACTCTAACTTACTAACCTAACTGTCACCACCCACCAGTACCACTCTAACTTACTAACCTAACTGGCTGGATAGGAGAGCAGGTGTCACCACAAACTCTGAAGGATGGTAGTCGATGTGATGTAAATGCTTTGAGATTGGATAAATTTAGATTTAGAAATGAAAGTACTGGTTTAGAAATAGGGTAGTGGATGAGTGGAACAGTCTGTCTGGTAGTGGATGAATGGAACAGTCTGTCTGGTAGTGGATGAGTGGAACAGTCTGTCTGGTAGTGGATGAGTGGAACAGTCTGTCTAGTAGTGGATGAGTGGAACAGTCTGTCTGGTAGTGGATGAGTGGAACAGTCTGGTAGTGGATGAGTGGAACAGTCTGTCTAGTAGTGGATGAGTGGAACAGTCTGGTAGTGGATGAGTGGAACAGTCTGTCTAGTAGTGGATGAGTGGAACAGTCTGTCTGGTAGTGGATGAGTGGAACAGTCTGGTAGTGGATGAGTGGAACAGTCTGTCTAGTAGTGGATGAGTTTAACAGTCTGGTAGTGGATGAGTGGAACAGTCTGTCTAGTAGTGGATGAGTGGAACAGTCTGTCTGGTAGTGGATGAGTGGAACAGTCTGTCTGGTAGTGGATGAGTGGAACAGTCTGTCTAGTAGTGGATGAGTGGAACAGTCTGGTAGTGGATGAGTGTCTGTCTAGTAGTGGATGAGTGGAACAGTCTGTCTGGTAGTGGATGAGTGGAACAGTCTGGTAGTGGATGAGTGGAACAGTCTGGTAGTGGATGAGTGGAACAGTCTGTCTGGTAGTGGATGAGTGGAGTCTGTCTAGTAGTGGATGAGTGGAACAGTCTGTCTGTCTGTCTAGTAGTGGAGTGGAACAGTCTGTCTGGTAGTGGATGAGTGGAACAGTCTGTCTAGTAGTGGATGAACAGTCTGTCTGGTAGTGGATGAGTGGAACAGTCTGTCTGGTAGTGGATGAGTGGAACAGTCTGGATGAGTGGAACAGTCTGTCTGGTAGTGGATGAGTGGAACAGTCTGTCTAGTAGTGGATGAGTGGAACAGTCTGTCTAGTAGTGGATGAGTGGAACAGTCTGTCTGGTAGTGGATGAGTGGAACAGTCTGTCTGGTAGTGGATGAGTGGAACAGTCTGTCTAGTAGTGGATGAGTGGAACAGTCTGTCTGGTAGTGGATGAGTGGAACAGTCTGTCTGGTAGTGGATGAGTGGAACAGTCTGTCTGGTAGTGGATGAGTAGTCTGTCTGGATGAGTGGAACAGTCTGTCTGGTAGTGGAACAGTCTGTCTGGTAGTGGATGAGTGTAGTGGATGAGTGGAACAGTCTGTCTGGTAGTGGATGAGTGGAACAGTCTGTCTGGTAGTGGATGAGTGGAACAGTCTGTCTGGTAGTGGATGAGTGGAACAGTCTGTCTGGTAGTGGATGAGTGGAACAGTCTGTCTGGTAGTGGATGAGTGGAACAGTCTGTCTGGTAGTGGATGAGTGGAACAGTCTGTCTGGTAGTGGATGAGTGGAACAGTCTGTCTGGTAGTGGATGAGTGGAACAGTCTGTCTGGTAGTGGATGAGTGGAACAGTCTGTCTGGTAGTGGATGAGTGGAACAGTCTGTCTGGTAGTGGATGAGTGGAACAGTCTGTCTGGTAGTGGATGAGTGGAACAGTCTGTCTGGTAGTGGATGAGTGGTAGTGGATGAGTGGAACAGTCTGTCTAGTAGTGGATGAGTGGAACAGTCTGTCTGGTAGTGGATGAGTGGAACAGTCTGTCTGGTAGTGGATGAGTGGAACAGTCTGTCTGGTAGTGGATGAGTGGAACAGTCTGTCTAGTAGTGGATGAGTGGAACAGTCTGTCTGGTAGTGGAACATTGAGAAAGACCTGCCTAGTATGGGCCAGTAGGCCTACTGGAGGCTATGTTCACAGTCGGGTCCAAGACCGTGCCTCCTGGTGGATCAGAGCCTGATCAACCAGGCTGTTACTGCTGACTCCACACACAGTCCAACATGTGCATCACAGCCCAGATGATCAGGAACTTGTGAACTAGAGATTTTTTTGTGGTGTCAGGTGTGGGAGGTGTCAGGTGTGGGAGGTGTCAGGTGTGGGAGGTGTCAGGTGTGGGAGGTGTCAGGTGTGGGAGGTGTCAGGTGTGGGAGGTGTCAGGTGTGGGAGGTGTCAGGTGTGGGAGGTGTCAGGTGTGGGAGGTGTCAGGTGTGGGAGGTGTCAGGTGTGGGAGGTGTCAGGTGCGGAAGGTGTCAGGTGCGGGAGGTGTCAGGTGTGGGAGGTGTCAGGTGCGGGAGGTGTCAGGTGTGGGAGGTGTCAGGTGTGGGAGGTGTCAGGTGCGGGAGGTGTCAGGTGCGGGAGGTGTCAGGTGCGGGAGGTGTCAGGTGCGGGATGTGTCAGGTGCGGGAGGTGTCAGGTGCGGGAGGTGTCAGGTGCGGGAGGTGTCAGGTGTGGGAGGTGTCAGGTGTGGGAGGTGTCAGGTGTGGGAACACAACGAGTGCACGCATCACCGAGCATCAAGAATCTTCAACAGTGCACATCACTGAGAGTGCACATCACTGAGAGTGCACATCACGGAGAGTGCACATCACGGAGAGTGCACATCACGGAGAGTGCACATCACTGAGAGTGCACATCACTGAGAGTGCACATCACTGAGAGTGCACATCACTGAGAGTGCACATCACTGAGAGTGCACATCACTGAGAGTGCACATCACTGAGAGTGCACATCACGGAGAGTGCACATCACGGAGAGTGCACATCACGGAGAGTGCACATCACTGAGAGTGCACATCACTGAGAGTGCACATCACTGAGAGTGCACATCACTGAGAGTGCACATCACTGAGAGTGCACATCACTGAGAGTGCACATCACGGAGAGTGCACATCACTGAGAGTGCACATCACGGAGAGTGCACATCACTGAGAGTGCACATCACTGAGAGTGCACATCACTGAGAGTGCACATCACTGAGAGTGCACTGTAACACATTCTGCTTGAGCAACTCTCATATCTGCTAGAGTGCACCCAGAATAACACATGTACAACACCTGGGTGTCTTTATTGATGAATAAGACACATGTACAACACCTGGGTGACTTTACTGATGAATAAGACACGTGTACAACACCTGGGTGTCTTTATTGATGAATAAGACACATGTACAACACCTGTGTGACTTTATTGATGAATAAGACACATGTACAACACCTGGGTGACTTTATTGATGAATAAGACACATGTACAACACCTGGGTGACTTTATTGATGAATAAGACACATGTACAACACCTGGGTGACTTTATTGATGAATAAAACACATGTACAACACCTGGGTGACTTTATTGATGAATAAGACACATGTACAACACCTGGGTGACTTTATTGATGAATAAAACACATGTACAACACCTGGGTGACTTTATTGATGAATAAGACACATGTACAACACCTGGGTGACTTTATTGATGAATAAGACACATGTACAACACCTGGGTGACTTTATTGATGAATAA
>NW_027195033.1:892500-930000 GCF_038502225.1 Cherax quadricarinatus
TCATCTCAGGTGTTGACTAGACAGTACTGTAAGATCTACCTGTCATCTCAGGTGTTGACTAGACAGTACTGTAACATCTACCTGTCATCTCAGGTGTTCACTAGACAGTACTGTAAGATCTACCTGTCATCTCAGGTGTTCACTAGACAGTACTGTAACATCTACCTGTCATCTCAGGTGTTCACTAGACAGTACTGTAAGATCTACCTGTCATCTCAGGTGTTCACGAGACAGTACTGTAACATCTACCTGTCATCTCAGGTGTTCACGATCATGTGTTTTGAAGATGGCTGCCAGGTGTTGTTTTCTGGTACGTGTGAAGGGGGCAGATGCTTGGCTTCCTGACTCCTCCCCTCGTGATGCCTGGTTTTCCTGGCACCTCCCCTCGTGATGCCTGGTTTTCCTGGCACCTCCCCTCGTGATGCCTTGTTTTCCTGGCACCTCCCCTGTGGTGCCTGCCTTCCCTGGCACCTTCCCTGTGGTGCCTGCCTTCCCTGGCACCTCCTCTGTGGTGCCTGCCGTCCCGGCAGCTCCTCTCAGGGTGGAATAATAGACGTAAATAGACTGGTCTCTGCTGTTGCGTCATGTCCCAAGATCAGCTGGTACAGCTGAGACCATAACAACACACTCTTGCTCCTCGTCTGGGTAAACTGTGTGTATATACACACAAGAATCTTCTCAGTTTACATATTTCCAGTATATACACACACACACACACACACACACACACACACACACACACACACACACACACACACACACACACACACACACACACACACAAATATATATATATATATATATATATATATATATATATATATATATATATATATATGGGATAAAGATAGAAATGTTAAAAGCAGGTGGGGATATAGTTTTGGAGTGGTTGGTGCAATTATTTAATAAATGTATGGAAGAGGGTAAGGTACCTAGGGATTGGCAGAGAGCATGCATAGTTCCTTTGTATAAAGGCAAAGGGGATAAAAGAGAGTGCAAAAATTATAGGGGGATAAGTCTGTTGAGTGTACCTGGTAAAGTGTATGGTAGAGTTATAATTGAAAGAATTAAGAGTAAGACGGAGAATAGGATAGCAGATGAACAAGGAGGCTTTAGGAAAGGTAGGGGGTGTGTGGACCAGGTGTTTACAGTGAAACATATAAGTGAACAGTATTTAGATAAGGCTAAAGAGGTCTTTGTGGCATTTATGGATTTGGAAAAGGCATATGACAGGGTGGATAGGGGGGCAATGTGGCAGATGTTGCAAGTGTATGGTGTAGGAGGTAGGTTACTGAAAGCAGTGAAGAGTTTTTACGAGGATAGTGAGGCTCAAGTTAGAGTATGTAGGAAAGAAGGAAATTTTTTCCCAGTAAAGGTAGGCCTTAGACAAGGATGTGTGATGTCACCGTGGTTGTTTAATATATTTATAGATGGGGTTGTAAGAGAAGTAAATGCGAGGGTCTTGGCAAGAGGCGTGGAGTTAAAAGACAAAGAATCACACACAAAGTGGGAGTTGTCACAGCTGCTCTTTGCTGATGACACTGTGCTCTTGGGAGATTCTGAAGAGAAGTTGCAGAGATTGGTGGATGAATTTGGTAGGGTGTGCAAAAGAAGAAAATTAAAGGTGAATACAGGAAAGAGTAAGGTTATGAGGATAACAAAAAGATTAGGTGATGAAAGATTGAATATCAGATTGGAGGGAGAGAGTATGGAGGAGGTGAATGTATTCAGATATTTGGGAGTGGACGTGTCAGCGGATGGGTCTATGAAAGATGAGGTGAATCATAGAATTGATGAGGGAAAAAGAGTGAGTGGTGCACTTAGGAGTCTGTGGAGACAAAGAACTTTGTCCTTGGAGGCAAAGAGGGGAATGTATGAGAGTATAGTTTTACCAACGCTCTTATATGGGTGTGAAGCGTGGGTGATGAATGTTGCAGCGAGGAGAAGGCTGGAGGCAGTGGAGATGTCATGTCTGAGGGCAATGTGTGGTGTGAATATAATGCAGAGAATTCGTAGTTTGGAAGTTAGGAGGAGGTGCGGGATTACCAAAACTGTTGTCCAGAGGGCTGAGGAAGGGTTGTTGAGGTGGTTCGGACATGTAGAGAGAATGGAGCGAAACAGAATGACTTCAAGAGTGTATCAGTCTGTAGTGGAAGGAAGGCGGGGTAGGGGTCGGCCTAGGAAGGGTTGGAGGGAGGGGGTAAAGGAGGTTTTGTGTGCGAGGGGCTTGGACTTCCAGCAGGCATGCGTGAGCGTGTTTGATAGGAGTGAATGGAGACAAATGGTTTTTAATACTTGACGTGCTGTTGGAGTGTGAGCAAAGTAACATTTATGAAGGGATTCAGGGAAACCGGCAGGCCGGACTTGAGTCCTGGAGATGGGAAGTACAGTGCCTGCACTCTGAAGGAGGGGTGTTAATGTTGCAGTTTAAAAACTGTAGTGTAAAGCACCCTTCTGGCAAGACAGTGATGGAGTGAATGATGGTGAAAGTTTTTCTTTTTCGGGCCACCCTGCCTTGGTGGGAATCGGCCGGTGTGATAATAAAAAAAAAATATATATAATGTTGGTGGAGGTAGTGATCCAGTTTGAATTAAGGACTAGTATACTTGTTCCAGCAATGTTTCTGATATCTGCTGGTAGCTGGTTGGTATCTGCTGGTAGCTGGTTGGTATCTGATGGTATCTGCTGGTAGTTGGTTGGTATCTTCTGGTAGCTGGTTGGTATCTGATGGTATCTGCTGGTAGCTGGTTGGTATCTGCTGGTAGCTGGTTGGTATCTGCTGGTAGCTGGTTGGTATCTGATGGTATCTGCTGGTAGCTGGTTGGTATCTTCTGGTAGCTGGTTGGTATCTGCTGGTAGCTGGTTGGTATCTGCTGGTAGCTGGTTGGTATCTGCTGGTAGCTGGTTGGTATCTGCTGGTAACTTGTTGGTATCTGCTGGTAGCTGGTTGGTATCTGCTGGTAGCTGGTTGGTATCTGCTGGTAACTGGTTGGTATCTGCTGGTAGCTGGTTGGTATCTGATGGTAGCTGGTTGGTATCTGCTGGTAGCTGGTTGGTATCTGATGGTAGCTGGTTGGTATCTGATGGTAGCTGGTTGGTATCTGCTGGTAGTGGTGCTGTACTCACCACTGCATCACACACCTCCACTGTCTATCAGACACCACCACTGTCTATCACATTGATCAGTATGATGTATTGATAAATGAAAGGATAGATGGATTGATAGATAAATAGATAGGTGGATTGATTATTGTCTTCGTACATGGATAGATGGATTGATGGAGACATCAATAGATAAGTGGTGGACAGTGTGGTTGACTCAATCATTCCTGGTAGATAGTGGTGTTAGGAAGATGATGGTGTCATGGTGATAAGGTCCAGCTACGTAGGTATGGAAAGAATGAAGAACTAAACTCAAAAGGAACACTATATACAAAACTCAAAAGGGTCACCAAATAGAACGAAAGGAACACGTAAAAGGCATGGGAATAATTATGTCAGCTGACCTTTCTTCTAAAGACCGTAACAAGACAAAGATGACGACAGCCAGGAAGATGACGGGGTGGGTATTGAGAACTTTCAAAACAGGGAAATAATGCCAATTATGACACTATTCATATCACTTGTGCTCTCTGGTTTGTAGTACTGTTCAGTGTTGATGGCTCCGTCCAGGGCAGGAGAGACATCAGTGTTGTGACACTACTGATATTGTGGTCTCTGACTTGTAGTACTGTTCAGTGTTGACGGCCCCGTCCAGGGCAGGAGAGACATCAGTGCTGTGACATTACTGATATTGTGGTCTCTGACTTGTAGTACTGTTCAGTGTTGACGGCCCCGTCCAGGGCAGGAGAGACATCAGTGCTGTGACATTACTGATATTGTGGTCTCTGACTTGTAGTACTGTTCAGTGTTGACGGCCCCGTCCAGGGCAGGAGAGACATCAGTGCTGTGACATTACTGATATTGTGGTCTCTGACTTGTACTGTTCAGTGTTGACGGCCCCGTCCAGGGCAGGAGAGACATCAGTGCTGTGACACTACTGATATTGTGGTCTCTGACTTGTAGTACTGTTCAGTGTTGACGGCCCCGTCCAGGGCAGGAGAGACATCAGTGCTGTGACATTACTGATATTGTGGTCTCTGACTGATATTGTGGTCTCTGACTTGTGTACTGTTCAGTGTTGAGTGTTGGCCCCGTCCAGGGCAGGAGAGACATCAGTGCTGTGACACTACTGATATTGTGGTCTCTGACTTGTAGTACTGTTCAGTGTTGATGGCCCCGTCCAGGGCAGGAGAGACATCAGTGCTGTGACACTACTGATATTGTGGTCTCTGACTTGTAGTACTGTTCAGTGTTGACGGCCCCGTCCAGGGCAGGAGAGACATCTGTGACACTACTGATATTGTGGTCTCTGACTTGTAGTACTGTTCAGTGTTGACGGCCCCGTCCAGGGCAGGAGAGACATCAGTGCTGTGACACTACTGATATTGTGGTCTCTGACTTGTAGTACTGTTCAGTGTTGACGGCCCCGTCCAGGGCAGGAGAGACATCAGTGCTGTGACACTACTGATATTGTGGTCTCTGACTTGTAGTACTGTTCAGTGTTGATGGCCCCGTCCAGGGCAGGAGAGACATCAGTGCTGTGACACTACTGATATTGTGGTCTCTGACTTGTAGTACTGTTCAGTGTTGACGGCCCCGTCCAGGGCAGGAGAGACATCAGTGCTGTGACACTACTGATATTGTGGTCTCTGACTTGTAGTACTGTTCAGTGTTGACGGCCCCGTCCAGGGCAGGAGAGACATCAGTGCTGTGACACTACTGATATTGTGGTCTCTGACTTGTAGTACTGTTCAGTGTTGACGGCCCCGTCCAGGGCAGGAGAGACATCAGTGCTGTGACACTACTGATATTGTGGTCTCTGACTTGTAGTACTGTTCAGTGTTGATGGCCCCGTCCAGGGCAGGAGAGACATCAGTGCTGTGACACTACTGATATTGTGGTCTCTGACTTGTAGTACTGTTCAGTGTTGATGGCCCCGTCCAGGGCAGGAGAGACATCAGTGCTGTGACACTACTGATATTGTGGTCTCTGACTTGTAGTACTGTTCAGTGTTGATGGCCCCGTCCAGGGCAGGAGAGACATCAGTGCTGTGACACTACTGATATTGTGGTCTCTGACTTGTAGTACTGTTCAGTGTTGACGGCCCCGTCCAGGGCAGGAGAGACATCAGTGCTGTGACACTACTGATATTGTGGTCTCTGACTTGTAGTACTGTTCAGTGTTGACGGCCCCGTCCAGGGCAGGAGAGACATCAGTGCTGTGACACTACTGATATTGTGGTCTCTGACTTGTAGTACTGTTCAGTGTTGACGGCCCCGTCCAGGGCAGGAGAGACATCAGTGCTGTGACACTACTGATATTGTGGTCTCTGACTTGTAGTACTGTTCAGTGTTGATGGCCCCGTCCAGGGCAGGAGAGACATCAGTGTTGTGACACTACTGATATTGTGGTCTCTGACTTGTACTGTTCAGTGTTGATGGCCCCGTCCAGGGCAGGAGAGACATCAGTGCTGTGACACTACTGATATTGTGGTCTCTGACTTGTACTGTTCAGTGTTGATGACCCCGTCCAGGGCAGGAGAGACATCAGTGTTGTGACACTACTGATATTGTGGTCTCTGACTTGTAGTACTGTTCAGTGTTGATGGCCCCGTCCAGGGCAGGAGAGACATCAGTGCTGTGACACTACTGATATTGTGGTCTCTGACTTGTACTGTTCAGTGTTGATGGCCCCGTCCAGGGCAGGAGAGACATCAGTGTTGTGACACTACTGATATTGTGGTCTCTGACTTGTAGTACTGTTCAGTGTTGATGGCCCCGTCCAGGGCAGGAGAGACATCAGTGCTGTGACACTACTGATATTGTGGTCTCTGACTTGTGTACTGTTCAGTGTTGATGGCCCCGTCCAGGGCAGGAGAGACATCAGTGCTGTGACACTACTGATATTGTGGTCTCTGACTTGTAGTACTGTTCAGTGTTGACGGCCCCGTCCAGGGCAGGAGAGACATCAGTGCTGTGACACTACTGATATTGTGGTCTCTGACTTGTAGTACTGTTCAGTGTTGACGGCCCCGTCCAGGGCAGGAGAGACATCAGTGCTGTGACACTACTGATATTGTGGTCTCTGACTTGTAGTACTGTTCAGTGTTGATGGCCCCGTCCAGGGCAGGAGAGACATCAGTGCTGTGACACTACTGATATTGTGGTCTCTGACTTGTAGTACTGTTCAGTGTTGACGGCCCCGTCCAGGGCAGGAGAGACATCAGTGCTGTGACACTACTGATATTGTGGTCTCTGACTTGTAGTACTGTTCAGTGTTGACGGCCCCGTCCAGGGCAGGAGAGACATCAGTGCTGTGACACTACTGATATTGTGGTCTCTGACTTGTAGTACTGTTCAGTGTTGACGGCCCCGTCCAGAGCAGGAGAAATATCAGAGCTGCAACAAATACAGAGATCGTTTACTGTACACACACAGCCAGTAAATCATTTAAATTACTGGGAACACCTTCAAGTCTTGAACACGTACTCACTGGAGCGTAGGGCAGAAAGATACATAATAATATATACCTGGAAAGTACTCGAGGACCTGGTTCCAAATATTCACACTGCCATAACAGCATACTGGAGTCAGAGATATGGGAGGAAGTGTAAAATAAACCCAGTGAAGAGCAGGGGTGCGGTAGGCACAATAAGGAAACACTGTATCACCATCCAGGGTCCCAGATTATTCAACATCTTACCAGAAGATATCAGGAACACTGCTGGAACAAGTGTACAAGTCTTCAAGATATCAGAAACACTGCTGGAACAAGTGTACAAGTCTTCAAGATATCAGAAACACTGCTGGAACAAGTGTACAAGTCTTCAAGATATCAGAAACACTGCTGGAACAAGTGTACAAGTCTTCAAGATAACAGAAACACTGCTGGAACAAGTGTACAAGTCTTCAAGATATCAGAAACACTGCTGGAACAAGTGTACAAGTCTTCAAGATATCAAAAACACTGCTGGAACAAGTGTACAAGTCTTCAAGATATCAGAAACACTGCTGGAACAAGTGTACAAGTCTTCAAGATATCAGAAACACTGCTGGAACAAGTGTACAAGTCTTCAAGATAACAGAAACACTGCTGGAACAAGTGTACAAGTCTTCAAGATATCAGAAACACTGCTGGAACAAGTGTACAAGTCTTCAAGATATCAGAAACACTGCTGGAACAAGTGTACAAGTCTTCAAGATATCAGAAACACTGCTGGAACAAGTGTACAAGTCTTCAAGATATCAGAAACACTGCTGGAACAAGTGTACAAGTCTTCAAGATATCAGAAACACTGCTGGAACAAGTGTACAAGTCTTCAAGATATCAGAAACACTGCTGGAACAAGTGTACAAGTCTTCAAGATATCAGAAACACTGCTGGAACAAGTGTACAAGTCTTCAAGATATCAGAAACACTGCTGGAACAAGTGTACAAGTCTTCAAGTACAAGTCTTACATCAGAAACACTGCTGGAACAAGTGTACAAGTCTTCAAGATAGAAACACTGCTGGAACAAGTGTACAAGTCTTGAAGATATCAGAAACACTGCTGGAACAAGTGTACAAGTCTCAAGATATCAGAAACACTGCTGGAACAAGTGTACAGAAACACTGCTGGAACAAGTGTACAAGTCTTCAAGATAACAGAAACACTGCTGGAACAAGTGTACAAGTCTTCAAGATATCAGAAACTGCTGGAACAAGTGTACAAGTCTTCAAGATATCAGAAACTGCTGGAACAAGTGTACAAGTCTTCAAGATATCAGAAACACTGCTGGAACAAGTGTACAAGTCTTCAAGATAACAGAAACACTGCTGGAACAAGTGTACAAGTCTTCAAGATATCAGAAACTGCTGGAACAAGTGTACAAGTCTTCAAGATAACAGAAACACTGCTGGAACAAGTGTACAAGTCTTCAAGATATCAGAAACACTGCTGGAACAAGTGTAGAATTCTTCAAGATATCACAACACTGCTGGAACAAGTGTACAAGTCTTCAAGATATCAGAAACACTGCTGGAACAAGTGTACAAGTCTTCAAGATATCAGAAACACTGCTGGAACAAGTGTACAAGTCTTCAAGATATCAGAAACACTGCTGGAACAAGTGTACAAGTCTTCAAGATATCAGAAACACTGCTGGAACAAGTGTACAAGTCTTCAAGATATCAGAAACACTGCTGGAACAAGTGTACAAGTCTTCAAGATAACAGAAACACTGCTGGAACAAGTGTACAAGTCTTCAAGATATCAGAAACACTGCTGGAACAAGTGTACAAGTCTTCAAGATATCAGAAACACTGCTGGAACAAGTGTACAAGTCTTCAAGATATCAGAAACACTGCTGGAACAAGTGTACAAGTCTTCAAGATATCAGAAACACTGCTGGAACAAGTGTACAAGTCTTCAAGATATCAGAAACACTGCTACAACAAGTGTACAAGTCTTCAAGATAACAGAAACACTGCTGGAACAAGTGTACAAGTCTTCAAGACATCAGAAACACTGCTGGAACAAGTGTACAAGTCTTCAAGATATCAGAAACACTGCTGGAACAAGTGTACAAGTCTTCAAGATATCAGAAACACTGCTGGAACAAGTGTACAAGTCTTCAAGATAACAGAAACACTGCTGGAACAAGTGCACAAGTCTTCAAGATATCAGAAACACTGCTGGAACAAGTGTACAAGTCTTCAAGATATCAGAAACACTGCTGGAACAAGTGTACAAGTCTTCAAGATATCAGAAACACTGCTGGAACAAGTGTACAAGTCTTCAAGATATCAGAAACACTGGTGGAACAAGTGTACAAGTCTTCAAGACATCAGAAACACTGCTGGAACAAGTGTACAAGTCTTTAAGAGGAAACTGGACAAGCATCTTCACCAGGTGCCAGATCAACCAGGCTGTGATGGATATGTGGGGGAGGGGGCTTCCAGCAGCAACAGCCTGGTTAACCAGGCTAGCACCAGACGAGCCTGGCCCATGACCGGGCCCCGGGAGTAGAGAGAGTCTCGAAACTAAACAAAGGTGTGGTGTCAGAAAGGTGACAATGGTGTCAGGAAGGTGACAATGGTGTGAAGAAGGTGAGAGTGGTATCAGGAAGGTGAGAGTGGTGTCAAGAAGGTGACAATGGTGTCAGGAAGGTGACAGAGGTGTGAGGAAGGTGACTGGTGTCAGGAAGGTGACAGTGGTGTCAGGAAGGTGCCAATGGTGTTAGGAATGTGACAATGGTTTCAGGAAGGTGACAATGGTGTTAGGAAGGTGACAGTGGTGTCAGGAATGTGACAATGGTGTTAGGAAGGTGACAGTGGTGTCAGGAAGGTGACAGTAGTGTTAGGAAGGTGACAGTGGTGTCAGGAATGTGACAATGGTTTCAGGAAGGTGACAGTGGTGTCAGGAAGGTGACAATGGTGTTAGGAAGGTGACAGTGGTGTCAGGAATGTGACATTGGTGTTAGGAAGGTGACAGTGGTGTCAGGAAGGTGACAGTAGTGTTAGGAAGGTGACAGTGGTGTCAGGAATGTGACAATGGTGTTAGGAAGGTGACAGTGGTGTCAGGAATGTGACAATTGTGTTAGGAAGGTGACAGTGGTGTCAGGAAGGTGACAATAGTGTTAGGAAGGTGACAGTGGTGTCAGGAAGGTGACAATGGTGTTAGGAAGGTGACAGTGGTGTCAGGAAGGTGACAGTGATGTCAGGAATGTGACATAGGTGTCAGGAAGGTGACAGTGGTGTCAGGAAGGCGACAATGGTGTTAGGAAGGTGACAGTGGCGTCAGGCAGGTTACAATGGTGTCAGGAAGGTGACAGTGGTGTCAGGAAGGTAACAATGGTGTCAGGAAGGTGACAGTGGTGTCAGGAAGGTGACAGTGGTGTCAGGAATGTGACAATGGTGTTAGGAAGGTGACAGTGGTGTCAGGAAGGTGACAGTGGTGTCAGGAAGGTAACAATGGTGTCAGGAAGGTGACAATGGTGTCAGGAAGGTGACAGTGGTGTCAAGAATGTGACAATGGTGTTAGGAAGGTGACAGTGGTGTCAGGAAGGTGACAATGGTGTCAGGAAGGTGACAGTGGTGTCAGGAAGGTGACAATGATGTCAGAAAGGTAACAATGGTGTCAGCAAGGTGACAGTGGTGTCAGGAAGGTGACAGTGGTGTCAGGCAGGTAACAATGGTGTCAGGAAGGTAACAATGGTGTCAGCAAGGTGACAGTGGTGTCAGGAAGGTGACAATGGTGTCAGGAAGGTAACAATGGTGTCAGGAAGGTGACAGTGGTGTCAGGAAAGTGACAATGGTGTCAGGAAGGTAACAACGGTGTCAGGAAGGTGACAGTGGTGTCAGGAAGGTGACAGTGGTGTCAGGAAGGTGACAATGTTGTCAGGAAGGTAACAGTGGTGTCAGGAAGGTGACATTGGGGTCAGGAAGGTAACAATGGTGTCAGGAAGGTGACAATGGTGTCAGGAAGGTGACAATGGTGTCAGGAAGGTGACAGTGGTGTCAGGAAGGTGACAATGGTGTCATGAAGGTAACAATGGTGTCAGGAAGGTGACATTGGTGTCAGGAAGGTAACAATGGTGTCAGGAAGGTGACAATTGTGTCAGGAAGGTGACAATGGTGTCAGGAAGGTAACAATGGTGTCAGGAAGGTAACAATGGTGTCAGGAAGGTAACAATGGTGTCAGGAAGGTAACAATGGTGTCAGGAAGGTAACAATGGTGTCAGGAAGGTAACAATGGTGTCAGGAAGGTAACAATGGTGTCAGGAAGGTAACAATGGTGTCAGGAAGGTAACAATGGTGTCAGTAAGGTAACAATGGTGTCAGGAAGGTAACAATGGTGTCAGGAAGGTAACAATGGTGTCAGGAAGGTAACAATGGTGTCAGGAAGGTAACAATGGTGTCAGGAAGGTAACAATGGTGTCAGGAAGGTAACAATGGTGTCAGGAAGGTAACAATGGTGATAGTGTCAACAGGAAGGAGCTAAGAATGACATCTCTCACAACTTAAAGATAAATATGTCATGTCCGCTATTAATGTCTCTCTCTCCCTTCCCTTCCTTTCTCTTCCTTCCCTTCCACCTCTTCCTCCTCTTTCTTCCCTTCCTCCTCTTTCTTCCCTTCCTCCTCTTTCTTCCCTTCCTCCTCTTCCTTCTTGTTGGTAGTGGTATTGTTGGTAGTGGTATTGTTGGTAGTGGTATTGTTGGTAGTGGTATTGTTGGTAGTGGTATTGTTGGTAGTGATATTGTTGGTAGTGGTATTGTTGGTAGTGGTATTGTTGGTAGTGGTATTGTTGGTAGTGGTATTGTTGGTAGTGATATTGTTGGTAGTGGTATTGTTGGTAGTGATATTGTTGGTAGTGGTATTGTTGGTAGTGATATTGTTGGTAGTGGTATTGTTGGTAGTGATATTGTTGGTAGTGGTATTGTTGGCAGTGATATTGTTGGTAGTGGTATTGTTGGTAGTGGTATTGTTGGTAGTGGTATTGTTGGTAGTGATATTGTTGGTAGTGGTATTGCTGGTAGTGGTATTATTGGTAGTGATGTTGTTGGTAGTGGTATTGTTGGTAGTTATATTTTTGGTAGTGGTATTGTTGGTGGTGCTATTGTTGGTAGTGATATTGTTGGCAGTGATATTGTTGGCAGTGATATTGTTGGCAGTGATATTGTTGGTAGTGGTATTGCTGGTAGTGGTATTGTTGGCAGTGGTATTGTTGGTAGTGATATTGTTGGTAGTGATATTGTTGGTAGAGATATTGTTGGTAGTGGTATTGGTGACATTGTTGGTATTGTTGTATAGGTATTGTTGGTAGTGGTATTGTTGTTAGTGGTATTGTTGGTAGTGGTATTGTTGGCAGTGATATTGATGGTAGTGGTATTGTTGGTGGTGGTATTGTTGGTAGTGATATTGTTGGTAGTGGTATTGTTGGTAGTGATATTGTTGGTTAGTGGTATTGTTGTTGGTAGTGGTATTGTTGGTAGTGATATTGTTGGTAGTGATATTGTTGGTAGTGGTATTGTTGGTAGTGGTATTGTTGGTAGTGGTATTGTTGGTAGTGGTATTGTTGGTAGTGATATTGTTGGTAGTGGTATTGTTGGTAGTGGTATTGTTGGTAGTGATATTGTTGGTAGTGATATTGTTGGTAGTGGTATTGTTGGTAGTGATATTGTTGGTAGTGGTATTGTTGGTAGTGGTATTGTTGGTAGTGGTATTGTTGGTAGTGGTATTGTTGGTAGTGATATTGTTGGTAGTGGTATTGTTGGTAGTGATATTGTTGGTAGTGGTATTGTTGGTAGTGGTATTGTTGGTAGTGATATTGTTGGTAGTGATATTGTTGGTAGTGGTATTGTTGGTAGTGGTATTGTTGGTAGTGATGTTGTTGGTAGTGGTATTGTTGGTAGTGGTATTGTTGGTAGTTGTATTGTTGGCAGTGATTTTGTTGGTAGTGGTATTGTTGGTAGTGATGTTGTTGGTTGTTGGTAGTGATGTTGTAGTGGTATTGTTGGTAGTGATATTGTTGGTAGTTGGTAGTTGTTGGTAGTGGTGTTGCTGGTAGTGGTATTGTTGGTAGTGATGTTAGTGGTATTGTTGGTAGTGATGTTGTTGTTGGTAGTGATGTTGGTAGTGATGTTGCTGTTGTTGGTAGTGATGTTGCTGTTGTTGGTAGTGATGTTGCTGTTGTTGGTAGTGATGTTGCTGTTGTTGGTAGTTATGTTTCTGTTGTTGGTAGTGATGTTGTTGGTAGTGATGTTGTTGTTGTTGGTAGTGATGTTGCTGTTGTTGGTAGTGATGTTGCTGTTGTTGGTAGTTATGTTTCTGTTGTTGGTAGTGGTGTTGTTGGTAGTGGTGTTGTTGGTAGTGGTGTTGTTGGTAGTGGTGTTGTTGGTAGTGGTGTTGTTGGTAGTGGTGTTGTTGGTAGTGGTGTTGTTGGTAGTGGTGTTGTTGGTAGTGGTGTTGTTGTTGGTAGTGTTGTTGGTAGTGATGTTGTTGTTGGTAGTGATGTTGCTGTTGTTGGTAGTGATGTTGTTGTTGGTAGTGATGTTGCTGTTGGTAGTGATGTTGCTGTTGTTGGTAGTTATGTTTCTGTTGTTGGTAGTGATGTTGTTGGTAGTGATGTTGTTGTTGGTAGTGATGTTGCTGTTGTTGGTAGTGATGTTGCTGTTGTTGGTAGTGATGTTGTTGGTAGTGGTGTTGCTGTTGTTGGTAGTGATGTTGTTGTTGGTAGTGATGTTGTTGGTAGTGGTGTTGTTGGTAGTGGTGTTGCTGTTGTTGGTAGTGATGTTGTTGGTAGTGATGTTGGTAGTGATGTTGTTGTTGGTAGTGATGTTGGTAGTGATGTTGCTGTTGTTGGTAGTGATGTTGCTGTTGTTGGTAGTTATGTTTCTGTTGTTGGTAGTGATGTTGTTGGTAGTGATGTTGTTGTTGTTGGTAGTGATGTTGCTGTTGTTGGTAGTGATGTTGCTGTTGTTGGTAGTGATGTTGGTAGTGGTGTTGCTGTTGTTGGTAGTGATGTTGTTGGTAGTGATGTTGGTAGTGATGTTGTTGTTGGTAGTGATGTTGGTAGTGATGTTGCTGTTGTTGGTAGTGATGTTGCTGTTGTTGGTAGTGATGTTGCTGTTGTTGGTAGTGATGTTGCTGTTGTTGGTAGTTATGTTTCTGTTGTTGGTAGTGATGTTGTTGGTAGTGATGTTGTTGTTGTTGGTAGTGATGTTGCTGTTGTTGGTAGTGATGTTGCTGTTGTTGGTAGTTATGTTTCTGTTGTTGGTAGTGATGTTGTTGGTAGTGATGTTGTTGGTAGTGATGTTGTTGGTAGTGATGTTGTTGGTAGTGATGTTGCTGTTGTTGGTAGTGATGTTGTTGGTAGTGATGTTGTTGTTGGTAGTGATGTTGGTAGTGATGTTGTTGTTGGTAGTGATGTTGCTGTTGTTGGTAGTGATGTTGTTGGTAGTGATGTTGCTGTTGGTAGTGATGTTGCTGTTGTTGGTAGTTATGTTTCTGTTGTTGGTAGTGATGTTGTTGGTAGTGATGTTGTTGTTGGTAGTGATGTTGCTGTTGTTGGTAGTGATGTTGCTGTTGTTGGTAGTGATGTTGCTGTTGTTGGTAGTGATGTTGCTGTTGTTGGTAGTGATGTTGGTAGTGATGTTGTTGTTGGTAGTGATGTTGGTAGTGATGTTGCTGTTGTTGGTAGTGGTGTTGGTAGTGGTGTTGCTGTTGTTGGTAGTGATGTTGTTGGTAGTGGTGTTGTTGGTAGTGATGTTGTTGGTAGTGATGTTGGTAGTGATGTTGTTGGTAGTGATGTTGTTGGTAGTGATGTTGTTGTTGGTAGTGATGTTGGTAGTGATGTTGGTAGTGATGTTGTTGGTAGTGATGTTGTTGGTAGTGATGTTGGTAGTGATGTTGGTAGTGATGTTGGTAGTGATGTTGTTGGTAGTGATGTTGGTAGTGATGTTGTTGGTAGTGATGGTAGTGATGTTGTTGGTAGTGATGTTGTTGTTGGTAGTGATGTTGTTGGTAGTGATGTTGTTGGTAGTGATGTTGTTGGTAGTGATGTTGTTGTTGGTAGTGATGTTGTTGGTAGTGATGTTGGTAGTGATGTTGGTAGTGATGTTGTTGTTGGTAGTGATGTTGTTGGTAGTGATGTTGTTGGTAGTGATGTTGGTAGTGATGTTGTTGGTAGTGATGTTGGTAGTGATGTTGGTAGTGATGTTGTTGGTAGTGATGTTGTTGGTAGTGATGTTGTTGGTAGTGATGTTGTTGGTAGTGATGTTGGTAGTGATGTTGGTAGTGATGTTGTTGTTGGTAGTGATGTTGTTGGTAGTGATGTTGTTGTTGGTAGTGATGTTGGTAGTGATGTTGGTAGTGATGTTGTTGGTAGTGATGTTGGTAGTGATGTTGTTGGTAGTGATGTTGTTGGTAGTGATGTTGGTAGTGATGTTGTTGGTAGTGATGTTGTTGTTGGTAGTGATGTTGTTGGTAGTGATGTTGTTGGTAGTGATGTTGGTAGTGATGTTGTTGTTGGTAGTGATGTTGCTGTTGTTGGTAGTGATGTTGTTGGTAGTAATGTTGTTGGTAGTGATGTTGGTAGTGATGTTGGTAGTGATGTTGGTAGTGATGTTGGTAGTGATGTTGGTAGTGATGTTGGTAGTGATGTTGTTGGTAGTGATGTTGGTAGTGATGTTGTTGGTAGTGATGTTGTTGGTAGTAATGTTGTTGTTGGTAGTGATGTTGTTGTTGGTAGTGATGTTGTTGGTAGTGATGTTGTTGGTAGTAATGTTGTTGTTGGTAGTGATGTTGGTAGTGATGTTGTTGTTGGTAGTGATGTTGGTAGTGATGTTGCTGTTGTTGGTAGTGATGTTGTTGGTAGTGGTGTTGCTGTTGTTGGTAGTGATGTTGTTGGTAGTGATGTTGTTGGTAGTGATGTTGGTAGTGGTGTTGGTAGTGGTGCTGTTGTTGGTAGTGATGTTGGTAGTGATGTTGTTGGTAGTGATGTTGTTGTTGGTAGTGATGTTGCTGTTGTTGGTAGTGATGTTGCTGTTGTTGGTAGTGATGTTGCTGTTGTTGGTAGTGATGTTGCTGTTGTTGGTAGTGATGTTGCGGTTGTTGGTAGTGATGTTGGTAGTGATGTTGCTGTTGTTGGTATGGATGTTGGTAGTGATGTTGTTGGTAGTGATGTTGTTGGTAGTGATGTTGCTGTTGTTGGTAGTGATGTTGTTGGTAGTGATGTTGCTGTTGTTGGTAGTGATGTTGCTGTTGTTGGTAGTGATGTTGGTAGTGATGTTGCTGTTGTTGGTAGTGATGTTGCTGTTGTTGGTAGTGATGTTGCTGTTGTTGGTAGTGATGTTGTTGGTAGTGATGTTACTGTTGTTGGTAGTGATGTTGCTGTTGTTGGTAGTGATGTTGCTGTTGTTGGTAGTGTTGTTGGTAGTGATGTTGGTAGTGGTGTTGTTGGTAGTGGTGTTGCTGTTGTTGGTAGTGATGTTGGTAGTGATGTTCGTAGTGATGTTGCTGTTGTTGGTAGTGATGTTGGTAGTGATGTTGCTGTTGTTGGTAGTGATGTTGCTGTTGTTGGTAGTGATGTTGCTGTTGTTGGTAGTGATGTTGCTGTTGTTGGTAGTGATGTTGCTGTTGTTGGTAGTGATGTTGCTGTTGTTGGTAGTGATGTTCTGTTGTTGGTAGTGATGTTGCTGTTGTTGGTAGTGATGTTCTGTTGTTGGTAGTGATGTTGCTGTTGTTGGTAGTGATGCTGTTGTTGGTAGTGATGTTCTGTTGTTGGTAGTGATGTTCTGTTGTTGGTAGTGATCTGTTGTTGGTAGTGATGTTCTGTTGGTAGTGATGTTCTGTTGTTGGTAGTGATGTTGCTGTTGTTGGTAGTGATCTGTTGTTGGTAGTGATGTTGCTGTTGTTGGTAGTGATGTTGCTGTTGTTGGTAGTGATGTTGCTGTTGTTGGTAGTGATGTTCTGTTGTTGGTAGAATGTTCTGTTGTTGGTAGTGATGTTGCTGTTGTTGGTAGTGATGTTGCTGTTGTTGGTAGTGATGTTGCTGTTGTTGGTAGTGATGTTCTGTTGTTGGTAGTGATGTTCTGTTGTTGGTAGTGATGTTGCTGTTGTTGGTAGTGATGTTCTGTTGTTGGTAGTGATGTTCTGTTGTTGGTAGTGATGTTGCTGTTGTTGGTAGTGATGTTGCTGTTGTTGGTAGTGATGTTGCTGTTGTTGGTAGTGATGTTCTGTTGTTGGTAGTGATGTTCTGTTGTTGGTAGTGATGTTGCTGTTGTTGGTAGTGATGTTGTTGATAGTGATGTTGGTAGTGATGTTGCTATTGGTAGTGATGTTGCTGTTGTTGGTAGTGATGTTGTTGGTAGTGATGCTGCTGTTGTTGGTAGTGAAGTTGTTGGTAGTGATGCTGCTGTTGTTGGTAGTGATGTTGTTGGTAGTGATGGTAGTGATGTTGGTAGTGATGTTGCTGTTGTTGGTAGTGATGTTGCTGTTGTTGGTAGTGATGCTGCTGTTGTTGGTAGTGATGTTGCTGTTGTTGGTAGTGATGTTGGTAGTGATGTTTTTGGTAGTGATGTTGTTGGTAGTGATGTTGCTGTTGTTGGTAGTGATGTTGGTAGTGATGCTGTTGTTGGTAGTGATGCTGCTGTTGTTGGTAGTGATGTTGTTAGTAGTGATGTTGGTAGTGATGTTGCTGTTGTTGGTAGTGATGTTGGTAGTTATGCTGCTGTTGTTGGTAGTGATGCTGCTGTTGTTGGTAGTGATGTTAGTAGTGATGTTGCTGTTGTTGGTAGTGATGTTGTTGGTAGTGATGTTGTTGGTAGTGTTGTTGCTGTTGTTGGTAGTAATGTTGTTGGTAGTGATGTTGCTGTTGTTGGTAGTGATGTTGCTGTTGTTGGTAGTGATGTTGCTGTTGTTGGTAGTGATGCTGTTGTTAGTAGTGATGTTGCTGTTGTTGGTAGTGATGTTGGTAGTGATGTTGCTGTTGTTGGTAGTGATGTTGGTACTGATGCTGTTGTTAGTAGTGCTGTTGGTAGTGATGTTGCTGCTGTTGGTAGTGATGCTGCTGTTGTTGGTAGTGATGCTGCTGTTGTTGGTAGTGATGTTGCTGTTGTTGGTAGTGATGTTTTTGGTAGTGATGTTGGTAGTGATGTTGCTGTTGTTGGTAGTGATGTTGGTAGTGATGCTGCTGTTGTTGGTAGTGATGTTGGTAGTGATGCTGCTGTTGTTGGTAGTGATGCTGCTGTTGTTGGTAGTGATGCTGCTGTTGTTGGTAGTGATGTTGTTAGTAGTGATGTTGGTAGTGATGTTGCTGTTGTTGGTAGTGATGTTGGTAGTTATGCTGCTGTTGTTGGTAGTGATGCTGCTGTTGTTGGTAGTGATGTTGTTAGTAGTGATGTTGCTGTTGTTGGTAGTGATGTTGCTGTTGTTGGTAGTGATGTTGGTAGTGATGTTGCTGTTGTTGGTAGTGATGTTGTTGGTAGTGATGTTGCTGTTGTTGGTAGTGATGTTGTTGGTAGTGATGTTGCTGTTGTTGGTAGTGATGCTGTTAGTAGTGATGTTGTTGGTAGTGATGTTGCTGTTGTTGGTAGTGATGTTGCTGTTGTTGGTGGTGATGTTGGTAGTGATGTTGCTGTTGTTGGTAGTGATGTTGCTGTTGTTGGTAGTGATGTTGGTAGTGATGTTGCTGTTGTTGGTAGTGATGCTGTTAGTAGTGATGTTGTTGGTAGTGATGTTGCTGTTGTTGGTAGTGATGTTGCTGTTGTTGGTAGTGATGTTGGTAGTGATGCTGTTGTTAGTAGTGATGTTGGTAGTGATGTTGGTAGTGATGCTGTTGTTAGTAGTGATGTAGGTAGTGATGTTGGTAGTGATGCTGTTGTTAGTAGTGATGTTGGTAGTGATGTTGGTAGTGATGCTGTTGTTAGTAGTGATGTTGGTAGTGATGCTTTTGTTACTAGTGATGTTGGTAGTGATGTTGGTAGTGATGCTGTTGTTAGTAGTGATGTTGGTAGTGATGCTGTTGTTAGTAGTGATGTTGGTAGTGATGTTGTTGGTAGTGATGCTGTTGTTAGTAGTGATGTTGGTAGTGATGTTGGTAGTGATGCTGTTGTTAGTAGTGATGTTGTTGGTAGTGATGTTGTTGGTAGTGATGCTGTTGTTAGTAGTGATGTTGTTGGTAGTGATGTTGGTAGTGATGCTGTTGTTAGTAGTGATGTTGGTAGTGATGTTGTTGTTGGTAGTGATGTTAGTGATGTTGTTGGTAGTGATGTTGTTGGTAGTGATGCTGTTGTTAGTAGTGATGTTGTTGGTAGTGATGTTGGTAGTGATGCTGTTGTTAGTAGTGATGTTGGTAGTGATGTTGCTGTTGTTGGTAGTGATGCTGTTGTTAGTAGTGATGCTGCTGTTGGTAGTGATGTTGTTGGTAGTGATGTTGCTGTTGTTGGTAGTGATGTTGTTGTTGGTAGTGATGTTGCTGTTGTTGGTAGTGATGCTGTTGTTAGTAGTGATGTTGCTGTTGTTGGTAGTGATGTTGGTAGTGATGTTGCTGTTGTTGGTAGTGATGTTGTTGGTAGTGATGCTGTTGTTAGTAGTGATGTTGTTGGTAGTCATGTTGGTAGTGATGCTGTTGTTAGTAGTGATGTTGGTAGTGATGTTGCTGTTGTTGGTGTTGTTGTTGTGCTGTTGTTGGTGTTGCTGTTATTGTTCCTTGTTGTGCTGCTGTTGCCGTTGTTCTTTAATGCTGCTGTTACTGATGCTTTACTGTTTGTTGTGTGTGCTCAACCGTTACCGTTGCAGATGTACCCTGCTGTTACTGTTAGCTCAGGTGATAATGGTGTTACTGTTCATGGTGTTACTGTTGGTTCTACTGTTCATACCAACAGTAATGGTGATGCTTCATGCTTCTCAGATGAACAGATATATTAACAGTTAAACAGACATATTAACAGTTAAACAGATACATTAACAAATATACATGTATTAACAGATTAGTAACAGAAAAAGTGTGTGTGTGTGTGTGTTAGTGTGTGTGTGTGTGTGTGTGTGTTTGTGTGTGTGTGTTTGTGTGTGTGTGTGTGTGTTAGTTTGTGTGTGTGTTTGTGTGTGTGTGTGTGTGTGTGTGTACTCAACTATATATGGTTGCAGGGCTTGAATGGCAGCTCCTGGCCCCGCATCTTTGCTGGTCGCTACTAGGTCCACTCTTCTTGCTCCATGGTGTGTGTGTCCTCACCTAGTTGAGGTTGCGGGGGTCGAGTCCGAGCTCCTGTGTGTGTGTGTGTGTGTGTGTGCGTGTGCGTGTGCGCACATCTCTACAGCTGGTGTATGACTCACGTACACGAGTACTCCCACACACCTCCCACACCACAGTTCTCACTCCCACACATCATCTAACCTCCTTAGATAAACACCTTATTTAACCCAAATTACCATGTTAAATATTCATTGTGGTAGCTTAAACAGATTTTTATTATTATTATTATTATTATTATTATTATTATTATTATTATTATTATTATTATTATTATTATTTTCCCTGGTAGATGATTGTGGGAACACCAGCAGTGTTGCTACACTATTCTATATGATAGTTACATTGTGGGAACACCAGCATTGTTGCTACACTATTCTATATGATAGTTACATTGTGGGAACACCAGCATTGTTGCTACACTATTCTATATGATAGTTACATTGTGGGAACACCAGCAGTGCTGCTACACTATTCTATATGATAGTTACATTGTGGGAACACCAGCAGTGTTGCTACACTATTCTATATGATAGTTATATTGTGGGAACACCAGCAGTGTTGCTACACTATTCTATATGATAGTTACATTGTGGGAACACCAGCATTGTTGCTACACTATTCTATATGATACTTACATTGTGGGAACACCAGCATTGTTGCTACACTATTCTATATGATAGTTACATTGTGGGAACACCAGCAGTGCTGCTACACTATTCTATATGATAGTTACATTGTGGGAACACCAGCAGTGTTGCTACACTATTCTATATGATAGTTACATTGTGGGAACACCAGCAGTGTTGTTACACTATTCTATATGATAGTTACATTGTGGGAACACCAGCAGTGTTGCTACACTATTCTATATGATAGTTACATTGTGGGAACATCAGCAGTGTTGCTACACTATTCTATATGATAGTTACATTGTGGGAACACCAGCAGTGTTGTTACACTATTCTATATGATAGTTACATTGTGGTAACACCAGCAGTGTTGCTACAATATTCTATATGATAGTTACATTGTGGTAACACAAGCAGTGTTGCTACACTATTCTATATGATAGTTACATTGTGGGAACACCAGCAGTGTTGCTACACTATTCTATATGATAGTTACATTGTGGGAACACTAGCGGTGTTGCTACACTATTCTATATGATAGTTACATTATGGGAACACCAGCAGTGTTGCTACACTATTCTATATGATAGTTACATTGTGGGAACACTAGCGGTGTTGGTACACTATTCTATATGATAGTTACATTATGGGAACACCAGCAGTGTTGCTACACTATTCTATATGATAGTTACATTGTGGGAACACTAGCGGTGTTGCTACACTATTCTATATGATAGTTACATTATGGGAACACCAGCAGTGTTGCTACACTATTCTATATGATAGTTACATTGTGGGAACTCCAGCAGTGTTGCTACACTATTCTATATAATAGTTACATTGTGGGAACACTAGCGGTGTTGCTACACTATTCTATATGATAGTTACATTATGGGAACACCAGCAGTGTTGCTACACTATTCTATATGATAGTTACATTGTGGCAACACCAGCAGTGTTGCTACACTATTCTATATGATAGTTACATTGTGGTAACACCAGCAGTGTTGCTACACTATTCTATATGATAGTTACATTGTGGGAACACCAGCAGTGTTGCTACACTATTCTATATGATAGTTACATTGTGGGAACACCAGTGTTGCTACACTATTCTATATGATAGTTACATTGTGGGAACACCAGCAGTGTTGCTACACTATTCTATATGATAGTTACATTGTGGGAACACCAGCAGTGTTGTTACACTATTCTATATGATAGTTACATTGTGGCAACACCAGCAGTGTTGCTACACTATTCTATATGATAGTTACATTGTGGGAACACCAACAGTGTTGCTACACTATTCTATATGATAGTTACATTGTGGGAACACCAGCAGTGTTGCTACACTATTCTATATGATAGTTACATTGTGGGAACACCAGCAGTGTTGCTACACTATTCTATATGATAGTTACATTGTGGTAACACCAGCAGTGTTGCTACACTATTCTATATGATAGTTACATTGTGGTAACACCAGCAGTGTTGCTACACTATTCTATATGATAGTTACATTGTGGGAACACCAGCAGTGTTGCTACACTATTCTATATGATAGTTACATTGTGGGAACACCAGCAGTGTTGCTACACTATTCTATATGATAGTTACATTGTGGGAACACCAGCAGTGTTGCTACACTATTCTATATGATAGTTACATTGTGGGAACACGAGCAGTGTTGCTACATTATTCTATATGATAGTTACATTGTGGGAACACCAGCAGTGTTGCTACACTATTCTATATGATAGTTACATTGTGGGAACACCAGCAGTGTTGCTACACTATTCTATATGATAGTTACATTGTGGGAACACAAGCAGTGTTGCTACACTATTCTATATGATAGTTACATTGTGGGAACACCAGCAGTGTTGCTACACTATTCTATATGATAGTTACATTGTGGGAACACCAGCAGTGTTGCTACACTATTCTATATGATAGTTGCATTGTGGGAACACCAGCAGTGTTGCTACACTATTCTATATGATAGTTACATTGTGGCAAAACCAGCAGTGTTGCTACACTATTCTATATGATAGTTACATTGTGGGAACACCAGCAGTGTTGCTACACTATTGTATATGATAGTTACATTGTGGGAACACCAGCAGTGTTGCTACACTATTCTATATGATAGTTACATTTTGGCAACACCATCAGTGTGTTGCTACACTATTCTATATGATAGTTACATTGTGGGAACACCAGCAGTGTTGTTACACTATTCTATATGATAGTTACATTGTGGGAACACCAGCAGTGTTACTACACTATTCTATATGATAGTTACATTGTGGGAACACCAGCAGTGTTGCTACACTATTCTATATGATAGTTACATTATGGGAACACCAGCAGTGTTGCTACACTATTCTATATGATAGTTACATTGTGGGAACACCAGCAGTGTTGTTACACTATTCTATATGATAGTTACATTGTGGGAACACCAGCAGTGTTACTACACTATTCTATATGATAGTTACATTGTGGGAACACCAGCAGTGTTGCTACACTATTCTATATGATAGTTACATTATGGGAACACCAGCAGTGTTGCTACACTATTCTATATGATAGTTACATTGTGGGAACACCAGCAGTGTTGCTACACTATTTTATATGATAGTTACATTGTGAGAACACCAGCATTGTTGCTTCACTATTCTATATGATAGTTACATTGTGGGAACACCAGCAGTGTTGCTACACTATTCTATATGATAGTTACATTGTGGCAACACCAGCAGTGTTGCTACACTATTCTATATGATAGTTACATTGTGGCAACACCAGCAGTGTTGCTACACTATTCTATATAATAGTTACATTGTGGGAACACCAGCAGTGTTGCTACAATGTTCTATATGATAGTTACATTGTGGGAACACCAGCAGTGTTGCTACACTATTCTATATGATAGTTACATTGTGGGAACACCAGCAGTGTTGCTACAATGTTCTATATGATAGTTACATTGTGGGAACACCAACAGTGTTGTTACACTATTCTATATGATAGTTACATTGTGGGAACACCAGCAGTGTTGCTACACTATTCTATATGATAGTTACATTGTGGGAACACCAGCAGTGTTGCTACACTATTCTATATGATACTTACATTGTGGGAACACCAGCAGTGTTGCTACACTATTCTATATGATACTTACATTGTGGGAACACCAGCAGTGTTGCTACACTATTCTATATGATAGTTACATTGTGGGAACACCAGCAGTGTTGCTACACTATTCTATATGATAGTTATATTGTGGGAACACCAGCAGTGTTGCTACACTATTCTATATGATAGTTAAATTGTAGGAACACCAGCAGTGTTGCTACACTATTCTATATGATAGTTACATTGTGGGAACACCGGCAGTGTTGCTACACTATTCTATATGATAGTTACATTGTGGGAACACCAGCAGTGTTGCTACACTATTCTATATGATAGTTACATTGTGGGAACACCAGCAGTGTTGCTACACTATTCTATATGATAGTTACATTGTGGTAACACTAAACAGTGTTGCTACAATGTTCTATATGATAGTTACATTGTGGGAACACCAGCAGTGTTGCTACACTATTCTATATGATAGTTAAATTGTAGGAACACCAGCAGTGTTGCTACACTATTCTATATGATAGTTACATTGTGGGAACACCGGCAGTGTTGCTACACTATTCTATATGATAGTTACATTGTGGGAACACCAGCAGTGTTGCTACACTATTCTATATGATAGTTACATTGTGGGAACACCAGCAGTGTTGCTACACTATTCTATATAATAGTTACATTGTGGGAACACCAGCAGTGTTGCTACAATGTTCTATATGATAGTTACATTGTAGGAACACCAGCAGTGTTGCTACACTATTCTGTATGACAGTTACATTGTGGCAACACCAGCAGTGTTGCTACACTATTCTATATGATAGTTACATTGTGGGAACATCAGCAGTGTTGCTACACTATTCTATATGATAGTTACATTGTGGCAACACCAGCAGTGTTGCTACACTATTCTATATGATAGTTACATTGTGGGAACATCAGCAGTGTTGCTACACTATTCTATATGATAGTTACATTGTGGCAACACCAGCAGTGTTGCTACACTATTCTATATGATAGTTACATTGTGGGAACACCAGCAGTGTTGTTACACTATTCTATATGATAGTTACATTGTGGGAACACCAGCAGTGTTGCTACACTATTCTATATGATAGTTACATTGTGGTAACACCAGCAGTGTTGTTACACTATTCTATATGATAGTTACATTGTGGCAACACCAGCAGTGTTGCTACACTATTCTATATGATAGTTACATTGTGGCAACACCAGCAGTGTTGCTACACTATTCTATATGATAGTTACATTGTGGCAACACCAGCAGTGTTGCTACACTATTCTATATGATAGTTACATTGTGGGAACATCAGCAGTGTTGCTACACTATTCTATATGATAGTTACATTATGGGAACACCAGCAGTTTTGCTACACTATTCTATATGATAGTTACATTGTGGCAACACCAGCAGTGTTGCTACACTATTCTATATGATAGTTACATTGTGGGAACACCAGCAGTGTTGCTACACTATTCTATATGATAGTTACATTGTGGCAACACCAGCAGTGTTGCTACACTATTCTATATGATAGTTACATTGTGGCAACACCAGCAGTGTTGCTACACTATTCTATATGATAGTTACATTGTGGGAACACCAGCAGTGTTGCTACACTATTCTATATGATAGTTACATTGTAGGAACACCAGCAGTGTTGCTACACTATTCTGTATGACAGTTACATTGTGGCAACACCATCAGTGTGTTGCTACACTATTCTATATGATAGTTACATTGTGGGAACACCAGCAGAGTTGCTACACTATTCTATATGATAGTTACATTGTGGCAACACCAGCAGTGTGTTGCTACACTATTCTATATGATAGTTACATTGTGGCAACACCATCAGTGTGTTGCTACACTATTCTATATGATAGTTACATTGTGGGAACACCAGCAGTGTTGCTACACTATTCTATATGATAGTTACATTGTGGTAACACCAGCAGTGTTGCTACACTATTCTATATGATAGTTACATTGTGGGAACACCAGCAGTGTTGCTACACTATTCTATATGATAGTTACATTGTGGGAACACCGGCAGTGTTGCTACACTATTCTATATGATAGTTACATTGTGGCAACACCAGCAGTGTTGCTACACTATTCTATATGATAGTTACATTGTGGGAACACCAGCAGTGTTGCTACACTATTCTATATGATAGTTACATTGTGGCAACACCAGCAGTGTTGCTACACTATTCTATATGATAGTTACATTGTAGGAACACCAGCAGTGTTGCTACACTATTCTATATGATAGTTACATTGTGGGAACACCAGCAGTGTTGCTACACTATTCTATATGATAGTTACATTGTAGGAACACCAGCAGTGTTGCTACACTATTCTATATGACAGTTACATTGTGGCAACACCATCAGTGTGTTGCTACACTATTCTATATGATAGTTACATTGTGGGAACACAAGCAGTGTGTTGCTACACTATTCTATATGATAGTTACATTGTGGGAACACCATCAGTGTGTTGCTACACTATTCTATATGATAGTTACATTGTGGTAACACCAGCAGTGTTGCTACACTATTCTATATGATAGTTACATTGTGGGAACACCAGCAGTGTTGTTACACTATTCTATATGATAGTTACATTGTGGGAACACCAGCAGTGTTGCTACACTATTCTATATGATAGTTACATTGTGGGAACACCAGCAGTGTTGCTACACTATTCTATATGATAGTTACATTGTGGTAACACCAGCAGTGTTGCTACACTATTCTATATGATAGTTACATTGTGGCAACACCAGCAGTGTTGCTACACTATTCTATATGATAGTTACATTGTGGCAACACCAGCAGTGTGTTGCTACACTATTCTATATGATAGTTACATTGTGGGAACACCATCAGTGTGTTGCTACACTATTCTATATGATAGTTACATTGTGGTAACACCAGCAGTGTTGCTACACTATTCTATATGATAGTTACATTGTGGTAACACCAACAGTGTTGCTACACTATTCTATATGATAGTTACATTGTGGTAACACCAACAGTGTTGCTACACTATTCTATATGATAGTTACATTGTGGGAACACCAGCAGTGTTGCTACACTATTCTATATGATAGTTACATTGTGGCAACACCAGCAGTGTTGCTACACTATTCTATATGATAGTTACATTGTGGGAACACCAGCAGTGTTGCTACAATATTCTATATGATAGATACATTGTGGGAACACCAGCAGTGTTGCTACACTATTCTATATGATAGTTACATTGTGGGAACACCAGCAGTGTTGCTACACTATTCTATATGATAGATACATTGTGGGAACATCAGCAGTGTTGCTACAATATTCTATATGATAGTTACATTGTGGCAACACCAGCAGTGTTGCTACACTATTCTATATGATAGTTACATTGTGGGAACACCAGCAGTGTTGCTACAATATTCTATATGATAGATACATTGTGGGAACACCAGCAGTGTTGCTACAATATTCTATATGATAGTTACATTGTGGGAACACCAGCAGTGTTGCTACAATATTCTATATGATAGATACATTGTGGGAACACCAGCAGTGTTGCTACACTATCACTGTGATGATGGTATGTCTTCTCACTGGGTAGCTGGGTTATGGTGGGAACAGTGTCACCCACCTGGTTCCCCCTTCCTATACCTGGTGGATTGCTCCTTGTCATTTTGTTGAGGGCATTTCTGTGGGTATGGTTCACCTGGTTGGTTAGCCTCCATGCCCCATGTTCCATTGTTAGTTCCACTACCATTTTAGTATGGACCACTGCTACCACTACCAGTACTAATTCCACTACTATTACCACTACTACCACCACTACTACTGCGACACTACCACGACCACCACACCACATCACGACCACCACACCGCCACCACCACACCGCCACCACCACACCGCCACCACCACACCGCCACCACACCACCACCACCACACCACCACCACCACACCACCACCACCACCACACCACCACCACCACCACCACCACCACCACCACCACCACACCACCACCACACCATCACCACCAGAACCACACCACCACCACCACCACCACCACCCCACCACCACCACCACCACCACCACCACCACCACCACCACCACCACCACCACACCACCACCACCACACCACCACCACCACACCACCACCACCACACCACCACCACCACCACACCACCACCACCAGCACCACACCACCACCACACCACCACACCACCACCACCACACCACCACCACCACCACCACCACACCACCACCACCACACCACCACCACCACACCACCACCATCACACCACCACCACCACACCACCACCACCACCACACCATCACCACCAGCACCACACCACCACCACACCACCACCACACCACTACCACACCACCACCACCACACCACCACCACCACACCACCACCACCACACCATCACCACCACCACCACACCACCACCACCACACCACCACCACCACCACACCACCACCACCACACCACCACCACTACCACCACACCACACCACCACCACACCATCACCATCACACCACCACCACCACCACCACTACCACACCGCCACCACCTCCACCACCACACCACCACCACCACCACCACACCACCACCACCACACCACCACCACCACCACCACCACACCACCACCACCACCACACCACCACCACCACCACCACCACCACCACCACCACCACCACACCACCACCACACCACCACCCCACCACCACCACCACACCACCACCACCACACCACCACCACCACCACAACACCACCACCACACCAGCACCACCACTACAACACCACCACCACCACCACCACTACCACCACCACACCACCACCCCACCACCACACCACACACCACCACCACCATACCACACCACCACCACACCACCACCACCCCACCACCACCACCACACCACCACCACACCACACCACCACCACACCATCACCACCATCACCACCACCACACCACCACCACACCACCACCACACCACCACCACACCACCACCACATCACCACCACCACACCACCACACCACCACCACACCACCACCACACCACCACCACATCACCACCACCACACCACCACACCACCACCACCACATCACCACCACCACACCACACCACACCACCACCACCACCACCACCACCACACCACCACCACCACACCACCACCACCACACCACCACACCACCACCACACCACCACCACTACCACACCACCACCACACCACCACCACACCACCACCACACCACCACCACACCACCACACCATCACCACCATCACCACCACCACCACCACCACCACCACCACACCACTACCACCACACCACTACCACCACACCACTACCACCACACCGCCACCACACCACCACCACACCACCACCACACCACCACCACACCACCACCACCACAATACAACACCACCAACACCACCACCACAACAACAACAACACCACCACCACAACAGAACACCACCACCACCAACACCACCACACCACCTCCACAACAGCACACCACCACCACCAACACCACCACACCACCTCCACAACAGAACACCACCACCACCACCACCACCACACCACCACCACCACACCACTACCACCACACCACCACACCACCACCACACCACCACCACCACACCACCACCACACCACCACACCACCACCACATCACCATCACCACCACACCACCACCACCACACCACCACCACCACCACACCACCACCACACCACCACCACCACACCACCACCACACCACCACCACACCATCACCACACCACCACCACCACCACCACACCACCACCACCACACCACTACCACCACACCACCACCATCACCACCACCACCACCACCACCACCACACCACTACCACCACACCACTACCACCACACCACCACCACACCACCACCACACCATCACCACCACACCACCACCACTACCACCACACCACCACCACACCACCACCACACCACCACCACACCACCACCACACCACCACCACCACCACACCACCACCACACCACCACCACCACACCACCACCACCACACCACCACCACACCACCACCACACCACCACACCACCACCACCACCCCACCACACCACCACCACCACCACACCACCACACCATCACCACACCATCACCACCACACCACCACCACCACACCACCACCACCGCACCACCACCACACCACCACCACCGCACCACCACCACACCACCACCACACCACCACCACCACACCACCACCACACCACCACCACACCACCACCACCACCACACCACCACCACACCACCACCACACCACCACCACACCACCACCACCACACCACCACCACACCACCACTACACCACCACCACACCACCACACCACCACCACACCACCACCACACCACCACCACCACACCACCACCACACCACCACCACACCACCACCACACCACCACCACACCACACCACCACCACCACACCACCACCACCACCACACCACCACCACACCACCACCACACCACCACCACACCACCACCACACCACCACCACACCACCACCACACCACCACCACACCACCACCACACCACCACCACACCACCACCACCACACCACCACCACACCACCACCACACCACCACCACACCACCACCACACCACCACCACCACACCACCACCACACCACCACCACACCACCACCACCACCACACCACCACCACACCACCACCACACCACCACCACACCACCACCACCACACCACCACCACACCACCACCACACCAACACCACACCACCACCACACCACCACCACACCACCACCACTATCACCACACACGTATGAACACTGAACATTCGAGACTACAGAACAAACTGAACAACAGATTAACTGTTCCAAACACATGAACATTGCCACTGAACTGGCAAGAGTCAAGAACACGTTGAACGTACAGTTAAAGTGTTGAACTTGTGTAAGTTAAGTGTTCATCCAAGTGTAAAGTGAAGTGTTATTGTGTTCACTTTAGCATGGCTGGAATGTCAGTTATAGACTCGTGTTTAACACCTGATCTTAAGTCACACCTGTTAGCACAGGTATCCCTTTTACACAACACTCAGGTATACTTAACCTTGCTTGTACCTTGTATACCTCTACCTTGCTTGTACCTTGTATACCTCTACCTTGCTTGTACCTTGTTTACCTCTACCTTGTTTGTACCTTGTATACCTCTACCTTGCTTGTACCTTGTATACCTCTACCTTGCTTGTACCTTGTTTACCTCTACCTTGTTTGTACCTTGTATACCTCTACCTTGCTTGTACCTTGTATACCTCTACCTTGCTTGTACCTTGTATACCTCTACCTTGCTTGTACCTTGTATACCTCTACCTTGCTTGTACCTTGTATACCTCTACCTTGCTTGTACCTTGTATATCTCTACCTTGTTTGTACCTTGTATATCTCTACCTTGTTTGTACCTTGTATATCTCTACCTTGCTTGTACCTTGTATATCTCTACCTTGCTTGTACCTTGTATATCTCTACCTTGCTTGTACCTTGTATATCTCTACCTTGCTTGTATATATACACATGTATAGACGTGTAATTAGAACAAGGTTGGGAGAGTGTAGAAGGTAGCCACAAGTGGAGGCTGGCAAGCAGTGTGAAGGAGAGAGTAGTGTCTCACACACTTATGTCCGGGGTTCGATCATTGGTACGGGTAGAAACGTTAGGGCGTGTTTCCTTAAGATACCTACTGTCACTGTTAACCCAGCAGTAAAATAGGTACCTGGGTGTTAGGTGACTGGTGTGGGTGGCATCCTGGGTGTTAGGTGACTGGTGTGGGTGGCATCCTGGGGACAAAACTGACCTAATATGCAGGAAATGCTGTACATAACAAGGAACTTTCTATATAGTAGTATGTCATAGGTGTCAGCTATGGTCTGTATAAGTTGTGTCAGGTACTGGTAGTAATAATTATTATTATTATTATTATTATTATTATTATTATTATTATTATTATTATTATTATTATTATTATTGTTATTATAATTATTATTATTATTATTATTATTATTATTATTATTATTATTATTATTATTATTATTATTATTATTATTATTATTATTATTATTATTATTATTATATGTGCAATACTTGGATGTCACGGCTGATGAATAAAGTCACCCAGGTGTTGTACATGTGTCTTATTCATCAATAAAGTCACCCAGGTGTTGTACATGTGTCTTATTCATCAATAAAGTCACCTAGGTGTTGTACATGTGTCTTATTCATCAATAAAATAAATATTATTATTATTATTATTATTATTATTATTATTATTATTTATTATTATTATTATTATATGTGCAATACTTGGATGTCACGGCTGATGTCTTATTCATCAATAAAGACACCCAGGTGTTGTACATGTGTCTTATTCATCAATAAAGTCACCCAGGTGTTGTACATGTGTCTTATTCATCAATAAAGTCACCTAGGTGTTGTACATGTGTCTTATTCATCAATAAAGTCACCAGGTGTTGTACATGTGTCTTATCAATAAAGTCACCCAGGTGTTGTACATGTGTCTTATTCATCAATAAAGTCACCCAGGTGTTGTACATGTGTCTTATTCATCAATAAAGACACCCAGGTGTTGTACATGTGTCTTATTCATCAATAAAGTCACCCAGGTGTTGTACATGTGTCTTATTCATCAATAAAGTCACCCAGGTGTTGTACATGTGTCTTATTCATCAATAAAGTCAGCCAGGTGTTGTACATGTGTCTTATTCATCGTTATTTATCATCACAGAGGTCACATGACGAGGTCACAGGTCACCAGCCACTAACAAGAGAAATATTTGAAATTGATCAGAATCTTTTAAGAGAAGTTGACAGTTAACCATCTAATTATTTACCAAATTGAGATTGAAGGAAAAATTGCGTGTGTTTTAAGAATATATGGGAGAGAAATACGTGTGAAGTGCAGGTGTTTTACGCTATTAAAACAGGTATTTTGTGCTGACATGAAGATGGTGTTGTGTGTGTTGTTTTAAGTGGGATTTGTGACGCTTGTGTAGCTAGCTACAGTTAGCTGCACTTAAGTGGAAGCTGCAGGATTGTGAGTGAAAGCTTGAAGCTTGGCAGTGACAGCTTGAAGCTTGGCAGTGACAGCTTGAAGCTTGGCAGTGACAGCTTGAAGACTGTCAGTGAAGGCTTGAAGCTTGGCAGTGACAGCTTGAAGACTGCCAGTGAAGGCTTGAAGCTTGGCAGTGACAGCTTGAAGACTGCCAGTGAAGGCTTGAAGACTGCCAGTGAAGGCTTGAAGCTTGGCAGTGACAGCTTGAAGACTGCCAGTGAAGGCTTGAAGACTGCCAGTGAAGGCTTGAAGCTTGGCAGTGACAGCTTGAAGACTGCCAGTGAAGGCTTGTGGCGTGACAGTGAGAGGAGAGGCATGTCCCCAGTTCCACAGACTTCAACCATGGTGAACACAGGTGAACACAACCATACTACCATGATGAACGGTGAGTACCTCCCTACCATGCTATGGTTATCTCGTATCTTAGTGTATATCTCAGTGTATATACACTGAGAGGTGTATATATCATTGTATATACACTGAGAGCTGTATATCTCAGTGTATATACACTGACAGGTGTATATCTCAGTGTATATACACTGAGAGGTGTATATCTCAATGTATATACACTGAGAGGTGTATATCTCAGTGTATATACACTGGTAGTTTACATTAATCAGTATTTTAGGTATTAAAGTACTCTTGACTGGTGGTGACCAGGTGACCTGCAGCCTTAATGACCCTGGTGTAGTAGATAGACTTTAAACCCCATTAACCAACCAACCAGTCTTAATGACCCTGGTGTAGTAGATAGACTTTAAACCCCATTAACCAACCAACCAGTCTTAATGATCCTGGTGTAGTAGATAGACTTTAAACCCCATTAACCAACCAACCAGTCTTAATGACCCTGGTGTAATAGATAGACTTTAAACCCCATTAACCAACCAACCCGTCTTAATGACCCTGGTGTAGTAGATAGACTTTAAACCCCATTAACCAACCAACCAGTCTTAATGATCCTGGTGTAGTAGATAGACTTTAAACCCCATTAACCAACCAACCAGTCTTAATGACCCTGGTGTAGTAGATAGACTTTAAACCCCATTAACCAACCAACCAGTCTTAATGACCCTAGTGTAGTAGATAGACTTTAAACTCCATTAACCAACCAACCAGTCTTAATGACCCTGGTGTAATAGATAGACTTTAAACCCCATTAACCAACCAACCCGTCTTAATGACCCTGGTGTAGTAGATAGACTTTAAACCCCATTAACCAACCAACCAGTCTTAATGACCCTGGTGTAGTAGATAGACTTTAAACCCCATTAACCAACCAACCAGTCTTAATGACCCTGGTGTAGTAGATAGACTTTAAACCCCATTAACCAACCAACCAGTCTTAATGATCCTGGTGTAGTAGATAGACTTTAAACCCCATTAACCAACCAACCAGTCTTAATGACCCTGGTGTAATAGATAGACTTTAAACCCCATTAACCAACCAACCCGTCTTAATGACCCTGGTGTAGTAGATAGACTTTAAACCCCATTAACCAACCAACCAGTCTTAATGATCCTGGTGTAGTAGATAGACTTTAAACCCCATTAACCAACCAACCAGTCTTAATGACCCTGGTGTAGTAGATAGACTTTAAACCCCATTAACCAACCAACCAGTCTTAATGACCCTAGTGTAGTAGATAGACTTTAAACTCCATTAACCAACCAACCAGTCTTAATGACCCTGGTGTAATAGATAGACTTTAAACCCCATTAACCAACCAACCCGTCTTAATGACCCTGGTGTAGTAGATAGACTTTAAACCCCATTAACCAACCAACCAGTCTTAATGACCCTGGTGTAGTAGATAGACTTTAAACCCCATTAACCAACCAACCAGTCTTAATGACCCTGGTGTAGTAGATAGATTTTAAACCCCATTAACCAACCAACCAGTCTTAATGACCCTGGTGTAGTAGATAGACTTTAAACCCCATTAACCAACCAACCAGTCTTAATGACCCTGGTGTAGTAGATAGACTTTAAACCCCATTAACCAACCAACCAGTCTTAATGACCCTGGTGTAGTAGATAGACTTTAAACCCCATTAACCAACCAACCAGTCTTAATGACCCTGCTGTAGTAGATAGATTTTAAACCCCATTAACCAACCAACCAGTCTTGATGACCCTGGTGTAGTAGATAGACTTTAAACCCCATTAACCAACCAACCAGTCTTAATGACCCTGGTGTAGTAGATAGACTTTAAACCCACCTTTCCAGGAGCCACAATATTTTACCTTACATATGGGACTAGTCTGGTTGCGTATCCTTCTTGCTGTGTCACCTTGTTGCTGTGTCCCCTTGTTGCTATGTTCCCTTGTTTCTGTGTCCCCTTGTTGCTGTGTCACCTTGTTGCTGTGTTCCCTTGTTGCTGTGTCACCTTGTTGCTGTGTCCCCTTGTTGCTGTGTCCCCTTGTTGTTGTGTCCCCTTGTTGTTGTGTCCCCTTGTTGTTGTGTCCCCTTGTTGCTGTGTCCCCTTGTTGCTGTGTCCCCTTGTTGTTGTGTCCCCTTGTTGTTGTATGCCCTTATTGTTGTGTCCCCTTGTTGCTGTGTCCCCTTGTTGCTGTGTCCCCTTGTTGTTGTGTCCCCTTGTTGTTGTGTCCCTTTGTTGTTGTGTCCCCTTGTTGTTGTGTCCCCTTGTTGCTGTGTCACCTTGTTGCTGTGTTCTCTTGTTGCTGTGTCCCCTTGTTGCTGTGTCCCCTTGTTGCTGTGTCCCCTTGTTGTTGTGTCCCCTTGTTGTTGTGTCCCCTTGTTGTGTCCCCTTGTTGTTGTGTCCCCTTGTTGTTGTGTCCCCTTGTTGCTGTGTCCCCTTGTTGCTGTGTCCCCTTGTTGTTGTGTCCCCTTGTTGTTGTAACCCCTTATTGTTGTGTCCCCTTGTTGCTGTGTCCCCTTGTTGCTGTGTCCCCTTGTTGTTGTGTCCCTTTGTTGTGTCCCCTTGTTGTTGTATCCCCTTGTTGTTGTGTCCCCTTGTTGCTGTGTCCCCTTGTTGTTGTGTCCCCTTGTTGTATCCCCTTGTTGTTTTGTCCCCTTGTTGCTGTGTCCCCTTGTTGTTGTGTCCCCTTGTTGTTGTGTCCCCTTGTTGCTGCGTCCCCTTGTTGCTGCGTCCCCTTGTTGTTTTGTCCCCTTGTTGCTGTGTCCCCTTGTTGCTGTGTCCCCTATTTGTTGTGTCCCCTTGTTGCTGTGTCCACTTGTTGTTTTGTCCCCTTGTTGCTGTGTCCCCTTGTTGCTGCGTCCCCGTGTTTTGTCCCCTTGTTGCTGTGTCCCCTTGTTGCTGTGTCCCCTTGTTGCTGTGTCCCCTTGTTGTTTTGTCCCCTTGTTGCTGTGTCCTCTTGTTGCTACGTCCCCTTGTTGTTGTGTCCCCTTGTTGCTGTGTCCCCTTGTTGCTGTGTCCCCTTGTTGCTGTGTCCCCTTGTTGCTGCGTCCCCGTGTTTTGTCCTTTTGTTGCTGTCCCCCCTTGTTGATGTGTCCCCTTGTTGCTGTGTCCCCTTGTTGCTACGTCCCCTTGTTGTTGTGTCCCCTTGTTGTTTTGTCCCCTTGTTGCTGTATCCCCTTGTTGCTGTGTCCCCTTGTTGCTGTGTCCCCTTGTTGCTGCGTCCCCTTGTTGCTGCGTCCCCGTGTTGTTTTGTCCCCTTGTTGTTGTGTCCCCTTGTTGCTGTATCCCCTTGTTGCTGTGTCCCCTTCTTGTTGTGTCCCCTTCTTGCTGTGTCCCCTTGTTTCTGTGTCCCCTTGTTGCTGTGTCCCCTTGTTGTTCTGTCCACTTGTTGTCGTGTCCCCTTGTTGTTGTGTCCCCTTGTTGTTGTGTCCCCTTGTTGTTGTGTCCCCTTGTTGCTGTGTCCCCTTGTTGCTGTGTCCCCTTGTTGTTGTGTCCCCTTGTTGTTGTGTCCCCTTGTTGTTGTGTCCCCTTGTTGCTATGTCCCCTTGTTGTTGTGTCCCCTTGTTGTTTTGTCCCCTTGTTGTTGTGTCCCCTTGTTGTTTTGTCCCCTTGTTGCTGTGTCCCCTTGTTGCTGTGTTCCCTTGTTGCTGTGTCCCCTTGTTGCTGTGTCCCCTATTTGTTGTGTCCCCTTGTTGCTGCGTCCCCTTGTTGTTTTGTCCCCTTGTTGCTGTGTCCCCTTGTTGCTGTGTCCCCTTGTTGTTGTGTCCTCTTGTTGCTGTGTCCTCTTGTTGCTGCGTCCCCGTGTTGTTTTGTCCCCTTGTTGCTGTGTCCCCTTGTTGTTGTGTCCCCTTGTTGCTGTGTCCCCTTGTTGCTGCATCCCCTTGTTGCTGTGTCCCCTTGTTGTTGTGTCCTCTTGTTGCTGTGTCCCCTTGTTGCTGCGTCCCCGTGTTGTTTTGTCCCCTTGTTGCTGTGTCCCCTTGTTGTTTTGTCCCCTTGTTGCTGTGTCCCCTTGTTGCTGTGTCCCCTTGTTGTTGTGTCCTCTTGTTGCTGTGTCCCCTTGTTGCTGCGTCCCCGTGTTGTTTTGTCCCCTTGTTGTTTTGTCCCCTTGTTGTTGTGTCCCCTTGTTGCTGTGTCCCCTTGTTGCTGCGTCTCCTTGTTGCTGTGTCCCCTTGTTGCTGTGTCCCCTTGTTGTTGTGTCCTCTTGTTGTTTTGTCCCCTTGTTGCTGTGTCCCCTTGTTGTTGTGTCCCCTTGTTGTTGTGTCCCCTTGTTGTTGTGTCCCCTTGTTGTTTTGTCCCCTTGTTGTTGTGTCCCCTTGTTGCTGTGTCCCCT